>NC_138125.1:54583850-54811139 GCF_964188305.1 Podarcis bocagei
TTTACAAGAACAAAACTTGCTCACTTTAATTCTATGTGAGGTGAGATCATTGGAAATGGATAGTAATGAATGTTATGGTGGGGAGATGCAGCAATAACAAAAGCCTTAAATGGCTCAGGATTGCAATACCTCAAGGACCGCCTCTTCTCATATGAACTGGTCCCTGAGATTCACTTCTGAGGCCCTTCTTCGTGTGCCTCCTCCTCCTCGAGAGGTCTGGAGGGTGGCAACACGAGAACGGGCCTTCTCTGCAGCGGCTACCCGTCTGTGGAATGCTCTCCCCAAGTAAGTTTGCCAGGCGCCTTCATTATACACCTTTAGGGGCCAGGCAAAAACATTCCCTTTTAACCAGGCCTTTGGATGATTTGATTGACATCCTATGCCCGCTTAAAATGTGGCTCTTTTCTAAGGGGAGGGTTTACGGGTATTATTGGGTTGTTGTTTTTATTCTGATTATATATGTTGTGATCTTTTCCTGAGACCTCTGGGCATAGGGCAGTACAGTGGTACCTCGGGTTACAGACACTTCAGGTTACAGGCTCTGCTAACCCAGAAATAGTACCTCGGGTTAAGAACTTTGCTTCAGGATGAGAACAGAAATTGTGCTCTGGCGGCACGGCGGCAGCAGGAGACCCTATTAGCTGAAGTGGTACCTCAGGTTAAGAACAGTTTCAGGTTACGAATGGACCTCCAGAATGAATTAAGTTCTTCACCCGAGGTACCACTGTATATAAACCCAATTAACAGCAGCAGCAGCAAAAACAACGTGTAAAGTCTGGTGGGTGGTAACTGCACAAAGATTTCAGAAACTGGGTAGCAAGAAGGAGATGTAGCCACAGCTCTCAGTATACATCAACAGCTCAAAACTGGCTACTAGCCCTGAGGCTATTGTTCTGCCTCCACTGTCAAACGCAGTGTGCCTCTGAACACCAGTCGCTGGGAAATGCAGGTGGGCAGAGTGTTATTGCACTCATGTTCTTCTTGCAGGTTTTCCACAGGCACATGGTTGGCTACTTTAAGAACAGGATGCTGGACTAGATGGGGCATTGGGCTCAGTGGCGTAGCGTGGGTTGTCAGCACCCGGGGCAAGGCAAGTAATTTGCGCCCCCTAACCCATGGATTTGCGCCCCCTAACCCATGGATTTGCGCCCCCTAACCCATGGATTTGCGCCCCCTAACCCTAACCCCCAGATGTTTGCGCCCCCTAACCCATGGATTTGCGCCCCCTAACCCATGGATTTGCACCCCCTAACCCATGGATTTGCGCCCCCTAACCCATGGATTTGCGCCCCCTAACCCTAACCCCCAGATGTTTGCGCCCCCTAACCCATGGATTTGCGCCCCCTAACCCTAACCCCCAGATGTTTGCGCCCCCTAACCCATGGATTTGCGCCCCCTAACCCATGGATTTGCACCCCCTAACCCATGGATTTGCGCCCCCTAACCCATGGATTTGCGCCCCCTAACCCATGGATTTGCGCCCCCTAACCCATGGATTTGCGCCCCCTAACCCATGGATTTGCGCCCCCTAACCCTAACCCCCAGATGTTTGCGCCCCCTAACCCATGGATTTGCGCCCCCTAACCCATGGATTTGCGCCCCCTAACCCATGGATTTGCGCCCCCTAACCCATGGATTTGCGCCCCCTAACCCATGGATTTGCACCCCCTAACCCATGGATTTGCGCCCCCTAACCCTAACCCCCAGATGTTTGCGCCCCCTAACCCATGGATTTGCGCCCCCTAACCCATGGATTTGCGCCCCCTAACCCATGGATTTGCGCCCCCTAACCCATGGATTTGCGCCCCCTAACCCATGGATTTGCACCCCCTAACCCATGGATTTGCACCCCCTAACCCATGGATTTGCGCCCCCTAACCCTAACCCCCAGATGTTTGCGCCCCCTAACCCATGGATTTGCGCCCCCTAACCCTAACCCCCAGATGTTGCACTCGGTGCGGCCGGCCCCCCCCTGCACCCCCCACACTATGCCACTGATTCGGCTGATTCAGAAGGCTCATGTTACATTCTTATGTACGTGTGTGGCAAGCAAGAGCATGTTTGCAGCAAAGCAAAGCCCACCCGACACACAGCGTATACAAACATTGTTCCTAGTAAACTTACAATGTTCATAGTCCTGTGTGCATATGAGCTTGATTTGGGTTTATAAGATTTATAATATTTGAACATGGACCTCAACAAGGTGAAGATGCTGATTTTCAGAATGTGCATCACAGGACTGTTGCAATTTTTCTGGTAACTGGTTTTTAAATAGGCTTCTTAATGGCAAATATGTTGATCAAAACATATTCAAAAAAATTTCCAAGTCATTATTTTGCTTTCCTTGTAAATTTGCGACAAACATCTCTGAAGCATATACAAATATTCACAGTAAATCAAAGGGTTTCAATGAAATGGAAGAACTTGGAAAAGAAAAAGGGAAAGTGTTGGACTTATTTATGATTCCTTACAAAAGGCAATTCAGACAGAAAAGGAGAACTGGCTGCACTTTCTGAAGGTTATTTTGGACATTATTCTGCTCTTAGAGGCTATAGAGATTTTTAGCAGTCCTAATACAGGATTCTTCTAAATCTCATTGTACTGATTAGTCATTACGATAGTGAAGTTAAAAATTATTTGTTAAATCATAAAAAGTGCCACATAAAGTATGAAATGAATGTCTTGAATTATTGGGGGAAATGTTTGTGGTGAGCTGAATTCTAGGATTAAAAAAAGTAATTTTCCATTGCTATTTTATTATACTCCAGACATTTCTCACCACAAACAAATGCATCAGATTATGTTCCCTGTTGATACTAGAAACATTTTGACTGAGGAAAGTTTTGCAGAGTTCATTGAAACAATACAGAAAACAGGCAGCGGTTTAGCGGACAAAATCATGTATTAAAACAGGATGACATCAATATTAAAAATGCCAGAGGCCAAGGATATGAGAATGGGGCAGATATGTCTGCCGTGTACAAAGGCATTCAAGAACTTATATTAAAACAAAACAGCTTCACTCATGCTTATCATTTTATTACAATCGTTGTCCCTTTTCTGCATCATAAAATACAGGGTTAGTTGAGGGGGGGGATGTTTCACGTTCTTTGTCCCAGGTGCCAAGATGCCTAGATGAGCCCTGATGATCACAATTCTCTTTGGAAGAACCCTTGAAAACTGGTGGGGGGAGTTCCTCTTCTGATCTGTCACAGAGCCCCATGTTTGAAACATGTGAAGACATGCCCTTAAATTAGGGAACATTGAAGTTGGTGTCAGGACCTGCCAGGGCTAGAGCTGGGAGTCTTCAGTCTATTAGAACTTCATCATCTTCTGGGTAGTATCTTCAGGTTTTGGAGTGGCTCCACCTACCTAGGCTGTCCATTGGCTGTGATCTTGTTATAATAATTATAATTATAATTATAATATATTTATACCCTGCCCATCTGACTGGGTTTCCCCAGCCACTCTGGGAGGCTTCAAGCAGAATATTAAAATACAATGATTCATCCAGTATTAAAAGCTTGCCTAAACAGGTCTGCCTTCAGATGTCTTCTAAAAGTCTGATGGTTGTTTATTTCTTTGACATCTGGTGGGAGGGTGTTCCACAGGGTGGGCGCCACCACCGAGAAGGCCCTCTGCCTAGTTCCCTGTAACTTCACTTCTCGTAGTGAGGTAACCGCTAGAAGTCCCTCGGCGCTGGATCTCAGTGTTTGGGTCAAAGGATGGGGGTGGAGACGCTCCTTCAGGTATACTGGACCAAGGCCATTTAGGGCTTTAAAGGTCAACACCAACACTTAGAACTGTGCTCTGAAACATAGTGGGAGCCAATGTAGGTCTTTCAGGACCGGTGTTATGTGGTCTCGTTCCTAGCTCTTGTGTGTCTCTATGTCTCCTTTAAAAGCTGCCTATAATGAGCCTTGGTGGCAGGACTGACAGAGGCTGGTAAGAGGTGCAAATATTAATATTAATTCAGTGGCTGTCTTTGGCCTTCAAAAGTATTTTACAGTAATGTATTGTGATTTACAGCTAGGAATAGGAGAGATTTTGATTTCATACTTAATTCATACTTGAGCAATACAAAAACTAAAATACAGCTTTCCTTCAAATTCACACTTCTCTGAATTTTGTAATGCAGTTCTCCAACCAATGTGTACATTTTGAGGAGAGTGTGAATGAAAAAGCAGATTAGTGGAAATAAAATAGAAAAAAATGCCTTACACTAGGGAAGATTGCTTGCAAAAATATGCATAGTAGGCAGAATTTAAAACGTGCATATTAAGAGGGAAGCACTGGTGAATTTTTGTGCAGACTTTTTTAAAGGAAACTGGTGCAAAAATGTGTGGATTGGAAAAATAAGAGATAGCAAAATGGACAGATTTTCCTGTCTACAGTGCAACAGATTTACCGGTATTTGCATGCCAACAATTTCAGCTATTGGCTGGACTTCCACCCCTGACTCCGGTGATGCAAATTAAGAAGGAAGGCTCTATGCATCCCTGATTGTACACTGCTGGAGACAGTCAGTATGCAAGTGTGGAGAACATGATTCAATGTGGCACCAAGCTTGCTGAGGTGAAGTGGATATAATGTGAAGAGAGTGTGAACAAAGAGCTAAATATTCATCAGAGAATCTGCTAGACAGAGCTGCCAGGTTGTCTCTTCTTGTTACAAACTTTATGATATATTAAGTTATTCTGACATTCTTGCACGCGGGATGATGAATTTGTAGTTCCAAAAATGCAATGTAAGCTTTCCCATCGCACCACTGCAATAATGGGAGAAACTGCACACGAGCCTATCCATTTCTTAAAGATGTAGAAACCTTTTTAGGATATTGACTAGCAAATCAACAAACGCACAGCTATGCATTTTGTGTCTTGCATTGTTTGACATTATGGCCTTATCACTAGATATCAAAAACCACGCTGCAATGAGATAATGTTTCAAAACATCCCAAGATAGCCACAGTTCTGGGAATCAAGTTGTTTTCTTTGGCTTAGCTAACCATCACTAAGTATTTTGTGTATGGCTTGCATTACAAAAGCTGTCAAGGGTTCTGCGTTCAGACTGTATAAGTATGAAATCCGCATTTTATTTCATGAGTCTCCTTTAAAATTATACCGTATTTTTCACCCTATAGGACGCACTTTTTCCCCTCCAAAAATGAAGGGGAAATCTGTGTGCATCCTATGGGGTGAATGCAGGCTTTCGCTGAAGCTTGGAGAGCGAGAGGGGTTCAGGAAGCTATCAGCAAGCCTGGGGAGCCCACGGGAGTTCCCACAGGGCTCCCTAGGCTGCGGATAACAGCCTGCTGCCCGGAGCGCGGGGTGTGCTGAAGCCGCGGCTGGGGGGGGGGATAAATTTTTTTCTCTTTAATCCCCCCCCCCAAAAAAAACTAGGTGCATCCTCTGGGCCGGTGCGTCCTATAGGGCGAAAAATACGGTAAGTCTTGGTCCATGATTGTGTGTGTGTGTGTGTGTGTGTGTGTGTGTGTGCAGGCTGAACTCCTGACAAGGCTTGTGTCTGCCCACTGCCTCTCCCTCAGCTGCCCTACAGCTGATGGGGAGGCGGCGAAGAGGCTCCACGCAGCACCCCCCCCCCCAGGGGTGGCTTGACCCGCCCCCAGCTGCAGGACCTGGCACCCGAGTGGCTAGCTACTCCACTGCTGGGTATAGGGCAGTATATAAATTCAATTAATAAATAAAATAAACATAAGAAGTGCCCATTGGGTCAGGCAATAAGGGACTGCCTGAACCCGGAACAGACTCCCATGAGAGGTGGTGGACTCTCCTTCCTTGGAGGTTTTAAACAGAGGTTGGATGGGTGCTTTAGCTGAGATTCCTGCTTGGCAGGGGGTTGGACTACATGGCCCTTGGGTCCCTTCCAGCTCTAGGATTCTATTATTCTATCCCAGCTCAATCACTGCGATCAAGCTCAGGAGCGCCATTGGTTGCGTTCTGAGTTGGCGAGGATCATTTGACAGCAACAAGAAGCCAAGCCTTACATAAACTTTTATAAGTAAATAAATAAACACAAACAAACTACACAGCCCACCTCTAGTCCAGAATCCTGCTCTCACAATGGCCAGCTGGATGCCAATTCTATGATTCTATGACGGTGGAAGCAGAACAAGTGATGGCAATGAAGAAAACAAGGCAAGGGAGAGGAGAAGCAGCAGTAGAGAATGCTGGCTGCTGAAATTGTCTGGAAGGTATGGAAATGTGTGTATTTTATTAAGAGGATATATAGCCCACCCTTCATCTCAGTGGATCCCAGTAAGGGGCACAGGATGAGTTTGTGCTTGCGCCACAACATAAATGAAAAGCGTGTTTTTTGTGCTCTTTCAAGTTAGTAAACATATGCCACCTTCTGGTCATATCTAAACCTGCATGCATGTTAAGCTGAACATCAAAAAACCATAGAGTTGTGACTTCCGGTCGGTGCCAGCGCTTAATGGCGGTCCTACCTCCGAGCTCCGGAGAAGGACTGCTTCGCAAGTTCGGGTCTTACCCGCTACGGCGAGCGGGGGACCCCTAAAATCCCAGGCGCTGAAGCCTGAGAGCAAGGAGACTCGGTGGGCACCTTCGCGCCCCCCCGGTACCGTGAAAGAGCCTTTTTAAAGGCTACGGATCGACATCGGGAGAGAGCGCGGTGCTGAGAGTCGCTACCCAGCCTGCGAAGTGAAGCCGCGTCGCCATAAGCGGAGAGCGCCGATTCCTTCCTGAAAAGAAAATTTGGACTGAATTCCCGTGAGTAAGAGCTGGAAAATAATCGGGACCCTTTAAATTTTAGAAATTGGGCTAAAAACGGGGTGATTTAAGCAAAGGAAGTCTGCCTCCCCCCGACTGCATGAAAGTGAAAGCAACGGAACTCTAAACTTGCATCCGTTTAAACCTGCTCTTTGATCATACAAACCGGACATTCAGACCTTTGATCTCCCCTCTAGCAAGCAGGGCAGAGGGGAGGTGAATCTGACCAACAACTGCATGATTTAATTTGGAGGAAAAAAAATCTCTGCTATCTCACCCATTTGAAAGCATGAAACGGTCTGCCTTTTTAGTACACTGAACTGACTTTTTCCTGTGAAGTGATACTTTGATACAAAGTTTCCACAGTGCCTGAACACTGTATATTATAAGAAGAAACAGTATAAACTGGGCAACTGTGGCAATTTGAAGTTATAAGTCTTTAGCAACATTGACTTTGACTGTGTTAATCTCCTTCTTTTTTACATCTTGGACTGTCTCCTTTGTTTTTGTATTTGGAAATCCCGTTCTATGGCCATTTTGATTTGCTCCCTCTAGAGGATAAAGTAAAACTTGGCACGGCTTAAGACAGTGGAATTTTCCAAGGGAGAATAATCCCGTGGGAATTGACCTTGACATGAGTGGCCCACAAGAAGAGATAGTTACAAGAGCCAAGATCAAGCAACAACAACAACAACAACAGCTGCAGCTGCAACAGGCAAAGAAAAGAGGCTCAATTTCAGGCGCTACAGCCGGATCAGCAGGAACAACAGGACAAGACAAAGGAGCAGCCGTCTCTATGGAAGCTGTGACAGAGGCCCTGCTCAAGATAAACCAAACTCTGGAGTCTTTGACAAAACAGACTTCAGAGAACACACAAAAATTAACAGAAATATCAGCAAGATTAAACCAGAATACAGAATCTATAAACAAATTGGTGGAGGAGAACGCCACCACGCGCCAAATTGCCGAAGAGGCAAAAGCCACTGCCGGAGAGACACAGGAGAAATTAGAGCCACTTGCCAAGAAGGTCTATGAGCATGATGCAACTTTGGCCTTGTGGGAGTTACAGAGGAAAGAGAGAAATTTAAAATTAAGACTGATTCCGGAGAATGAAAGAGACAACCTTGCGGAATATTTGACACGGGAGTTTGTGGATTGCTGGGACCTTGAGGAAGACGAATTTAAAATTACGACGGCCTTTAGACTGGGTAAAAAGCAAGATAGAAAGACACCGAGAGACTGTTTGATTACACTCAGATCCAAGGAGGAAAGAGATAAAATATTAGGACTACACTTTGAAAAGGCCTTGCAAATTGGAAATTCAGCTGTACAGATCTTCAAAGACATCCCAAAATATATCTTGGATTTAAGAAACTTCTACAAGGACTTGGTTCTTTTGCTAAAGAAAAATTCTATCCGTTTTAGGTGGGAGTTCCCACAAGGACTGTCATTCGACTACAAGGCAAAGAAAGTGAAAATAAAGACAATTCAAGACAAAGACAAATTTTTGGCAAGATACCAGGAGGACCTACAGAAGGGGACTGTGGACGTACTTGCAGAACAGAGGAGAGCACTGGATATCCTGAATCTTTCGTTTGGACAAAAACCACCACCATCAGAAGAAGAGCAACAACTTGGAGCTGTTGGAGGAGCCTTAAGAAAATAGCAAGATGGCGCTGCAATTCCTTAGCTGGAATTGTAATGGGCTCAATGGGCCTTTGAAGAGAAGACAAGTATTTCATATATTGAATAGAGAACAACTGGACTTGATATGTTTACAAGAAACTCACATAACCAGAGCCCACAGGAGATTACTCACAAATAAAAGGCTAGGACAAGAATTTATTTCATCAGACAAAGTTAAGAAGAGAGGAGTGGTAATATATGTGAAGGAGAAATGGGCTCCAAAAATGATATTCAAAGATGAACAAGGGAGATATCTGGCTGTGGAGATACAAGTACAAGGAGAAAAATTTCTAGTTGTTGGAATTTATGTACCAAATGAAGGCAAATCTGACTTCTTTAAGAGACTTCATGAAGTTTTGACGGACTATCTGGATTACAATATGATAATCATGGGAGACATGAATGGCGTGGTCTCCACTAATATGGACAAGGCACAAAGACTAACAGTCACCAAAGAAGGGAGACTCCCTAAGACTTTTTTCGAAATGACAGAAAACATGGACTTGATAGACATTTGGAGAACAAGGAACCCTCTGGAGAGAGAGGGAACCTTTTTCTCCCAGGCAATGATGACCTGGACCAGAATTGACCAAATCTGGGTTACTAGTGGACTGGCTCCAAAGATTAAGAAAGTGGAAATCTGCCCAAAAACTTGCTCTGACCATAACGCCGTGAAGATGGAGATGAAACTCACAATAACTGGTCAATTTAGATGGAGAATGAATGACACCCTCTTTCGAGATAAGGAGATTCTCACGAAGGCCCAAAAGACCCTGAAAGACTATTTTGAAATAAATTTGAGGACCGACGTGGAGAAAAGAGTGATCTGGGATGCAAGTAAAGCGGTTATGAGAGGATTTCTGATTCAACAAAATTCAATAAAGAGGAAAAAACAAACTGAGAAAAAAGAGAAGATTTTGGAAATGATAAAGGAAGGAGAGAGGAAATTAAGAACAAAACCAAAGTCTCAGGACATTTTAAGAGAGATCAAGTTATATCAAACACAATATATGGAATTGATGAACCAAGAGATTGAATGGAAGATAAAGCAAATGAAGCAAAAGACTTTTGAATCAGCAAATAAATGTGGCAAACTTTTGGCATGGCAACTGAAGAAAAGGCAGAAATTAAATACAGTTACAAGCCTAGAGGTGGATGGAAAGAACATATCTAAACCCAATGAAATAAGAAATTGCTTTTTAAGTTATTTCAAAAAACTTTACACTCAAGGCCCGCAAAATGAAGAAGATATAGATAAATTCCTTGGAAGATATGGACTACGAAACATCTCTCATCAAAGTAAGATGGATTTGAACCAGAGAATCTCAGAACAAGAGATAGAGGCTGCCATTCAGAATATGCAATTGGGCAAA
Source organism: Podarcis bocagei (assembly GCF_964188305.1). NCBI lineage: Eukaryota > Metazoa > Chordata > Lepidosauria > Squamata > Lacertidae > Podarcis > Podarcis bocagei. The sequence goes on from NC_138125.1 coordinate 54,593,662, forward strand.
TCTCCGGGACCAGATGGACTGACTTCCAGATACTACAAATCGCTGAAGGAATGGCTGACTCAACCACTAAGAGAAGTTTGTAATGAGATCCTTGAGGGAAAAAGGGCACCTGAATCGTGGAAAGAGGCATATATTTCACTCATACCAAAGTCAGAGACTGAAAAGACCCAACTTAAGAACTACCGCCCAATATCACTGCTTAATGTGGATTACAAAATTTTTGCAGACATTTTGGCAAAAAGATTTAAAAGAGTCTTGATGGAGAAGATTCATAGAGACCAAGCAGGCTTTCTCCCTAAGAGACACCTAGCAGATAATGTAAGGAATGTAATAGACATTTTGGAAAAGCTAGAGGTGAATATAAACACTAAAGCAGTATTGATCTTTGTGGATGCGGAGAAAGCCTTCGATAATATTTCTTGGAGTTTTATGAGGAAGAATCTTCATGGGATGGGGGTAGGTCAGGGTTTTGAGAATGGTATGGCTGCAATATATTCTGAACAAAAAGCTAAACTGATTGTAAATAATGTCGTGACTGAGGAACTTAAGATAGAAAAAGGAACACGACAGGGGTGTCCAATTTCCCCATTACTTTTTATTTCAGTTCTGGAGGTGTTGCTGAACATGATAAGAAATGACCAGCAGGTCAAAGGTGTGCAGGTCGGAGCTAAACAGTATAAGTTAAGAGCGTATGCAGATGACCTAGTATTGACTTTGCAAGAGCCAAACACTAGTACGAAAAAGGTCCTAGAAATAATACAACAATTTGGCCAGGTAGCTGGATTTAAGTTGAATAAGCAAAAAACTAAAGTTTTAGGGAAAAACCTAACAGATATGGAAAAGGAGAAATTTCAAGAGGAAACAGGTTTGACTGTGGTCAAGAAGGTGAAATACCTAGGGGTTTATTTAACATCTAGGAATGTGAATTTGTATAAGGACAACTATGAAAAATGTTGGTCAGAAATTAAAAAAGATCTAGAAATATGGTCAAATTTGAAACTGTCAATGTTAGGCCGAATTGCAGTAATTAAAATGAATGTATTGCCTAGAATGTTGTTTTTGTTTCAGACCTTGCAGATTCTTGACAAGATGGAATGTTTTAAGAGGTGGCACAAAGACATTTCGAAATTTGTCTGGCAGGGCAAAAAGCCCCGAATTAAATTTAAAATATTGACTGACGCTAAAGAAAGAGGGGGTTTTGCCCTGCCGGACCTAAAATTGTATTATGAGGCAGCAGCTTTTTGCTGGCTGAAAGAATGGATGCTCCTCGAGAACACGGACATCTTGGATCTGGAAGGTTTTAATAATGCTTTCGGTTGGCATGCATATCTTTGGTATGATAAAGTTAACAGTGCCTTTAAAAATCACATTGTTAGAAAAGCATTATTTAATGTTTGGATAAGATATAAAGATCTATTGGAAAATAAAACCCCTAGATGGGTGTCACCAGTGGAGGCTAAAGCAGTGAAGAAACTCAATATGGAGGTCGGATGGCCGAAGTATTGGGAAATCTTAGAACAGGATGGAGATAAATTCAAACTACAAAGTCAGGAGAAATTGAAGCATAAAGTAGAAAATTGGTTCCAATATCGCCAAATAATGGAATTTTTTAAACAGGATAGGAAAATTGGTTTCCAGGTGGAAAAATCAAAACTAGAGACCGAATTGTTAGAACCCGATACTAAGAATTTATCTAGAATGTATAACTTGTTGTTGAAATGGAACACACAGGATGAAACAGTTAAATCGGCTATGATTAAGTGGGCTCAGGATGTTGGACATAACATTATGTCAGCTGACTGGGAATGGTTATGGAACACCGGTATTAAATTTACGGCATGTAATGCCTTAAAGGAAAACATTATGAAAATGGTTTACAGGTGGTACATGACCCCAGTCAAACTGGCAAAAATCTATCATTTGCCCGACAATAAATGTTGGAAGTGTAAAGAGACTGAAGGTACTTTCTATCACCTTTGGTGGACATGCCCGAAGATAAAGGCCTTCTGGGAAATGATCTATAATGAAATGAAAAAGGTACTTAAATGTACCTTTTCTAAAAAACCAGAGGCCTTCCTCTTGGGCATTGTCGGCCAATTGGTGACAAAGAAAGATAGAACTTTCTTCATGTATGCTACAACAGCAGCAAGAATACTCATCGCAAAGTATTGGAAGACACAAGATTTACCCACTTTGGAAGAATGGCAGATGAAAGTGATGGACTATATGACACTGGCCGAGATGACAGGCAGAATCCGTGATCAACGAAAAGAGACGGTGGAAGAAGAATGGAGAAAATTTAAAAGCTATCTTAAGGACTACTATAAACTTAATGAATGCTAAAGTGTTGTGGTTTTCAGAAGCAAAAGGGTACAGGGATACAAGGCTAGACTATAAAAGAGGACTAAGATGACAGAGATTAGAAAGTAACAACTGGGAGTTGCTAGTTGAATTATGGACATTGGGATGCAGAGAGGGGGGGTATGGGGAAGTTTAAGAAAAGAGGTTTATGAAAATATGTTTGAAACTATTCATGTATGTCTGTCACTTTTTGTGTTTGTTTGTTTTTCTTAAAAATGTTGTAAAACCAATAAAAATTTTATAAAAAAAAAAAAAACCATAGAGTTGTAGAGTTGGAAGGGATCCTGAGGGTCATCCAGTCCAACCCCCTGCAATGAAGGAATATTTTTGCCCAGTGTGGGGCTTGAACCCCTGACCCTGAAATTAAGCGTCTGATGATGCTCTACCAACTGAGATATGGAGATTAGGTTAGGAGAACGTACTAATAATCATTTCCCTAAGTAGCCAAATAACTGCATATTGCAGTCCCATGCTGAAATTTTTATATTTCCTCTCATTTTCTCTCATTCATTTCCTCTCATATATCTAAATATAACAATATTTCAGTGTCTTATGGATCTCTAACACCGCAAGCCAAATTGTCCAGGGCACAAAGTCTGAGGCTTCCCTGTCAGTTTTGATCCCTGGCTGTGGTGTTGTTCATTACGTTAGCATCTTTAAATGAAATCTGTGCTGTGGTAGGGGGGGAAACCTGGCAGATAAAATAAAATCAATAGGTGTAATCTACCAAATGGCCAGCTGGTGTCATCCTTTAGTCTTGGATTTTATTTTAAATTGATGGCTTGCTAGTGAAGACAGCCATGGATGAAGGCTAAATAATTTTGTTACTGTATTAAGATAACCCTCTAAGTTTTATAATAATTCATCCTGCTCTGAGTCTAACTGTGGGATATTCTTACCAAGATGAGAATGAACTGCAAATTTATAACAACAACAACCACCACAACAACAAACTTCAGGCTAAGATCATCACAAAATGTATATTTTACTGCAGTGGTAGTAGACCATCAACATGGACAGCACTTTATGGAGTGAAGCTCTTGCCCCAAAGAATTTGCAATCTATAATTTGATAGAGAGGGACACAACTGAGGGAAAGTATGGGAGAATGGTAGAGTTTCAGTAGGAGCTGAGAACTGAGGATTTGAGGCTAAGGATTCACAGAAGAGGTGGACTTGGGAAAATATGAAGGAAGAAATTTGGAACAGCACAGGTGCTTTTGGAGGGCATTCTGTACATAAGTGGAAGCAATGGAGTTATCAGAGGCAGTTTTAGGATGAAGAGATCAGTGTGGCAGAACTGGGTTCTGCGCCACAGAGGGCGCCACCACAGTGCTGTAGAACAGAGTGTGAGAGGCAGGGGTTCGTGCCAAATTTTTGGGTCACAAAGGTCACTGCTGAAAGTTGAGACCCCCAAGTCAGCCACTGGGGTTTTAACAGACCTTCTGGCAGTTGTGTGGGTGGGAGAATTAGCAAAATGAAGGCCAGAGAAAGGAATATACAGTGGTGCCTCGCAAGATGAAATTAATCCGTTCCTTGAGTCTCTTCGTTTAGCTGTTTTTTCGTCTTGCGAAGCAACCCTATTAGCGGCTTAGCGGATTAGCGCTATTAGCGGTTTAGCGGCTATTAAAGGCTTAGCGGCTATTAAAGGCTTAGCGGATTAGCGGCTAAAAGGCTATTAGTGGCTTAGCGGCTTAGAAAAGGGGGGGGAGCGAAAAAAATCGGAACACTCGCAAGACGTTTTCGTCTTGCGAAGCAAGCCCATAGGGAAAATCGTCTTGCGAAGCAGCTCAAAAACGGAAAACCCTTTCATCTTGTGGGTTTTCCGTCTTGCGAGGCATTCGTCTTGCGGGGGCACCACTGTATTGGATAGGGACTCAGCTGTAGTGGCATGTGTCACAATAATACGTTTTGTATGCATTATGAACATGAAACACCAGATGGTGCCAGAGAGCAAAAAAAAAAAAAAAAGGAATTTTAATGGAATTTTACATAGGCTTTTTTTCTCTTTTGTTGTGTAACAATTTAATTTCTGACTTATTTATAGTGTTTTAAACCTGTGTCTACTTGTGTAAGGTAAAAGTAATAGGGGCCTGTGGTTCTGTGGTCTAAACCACTGAGCCTCTTGGGCTTGCTGATCAGAAAGTCGGCGGTTTGAATCCCTGTGATGGAGTGAGCTCCCATTGCTCTGTTCCAGCTCTTGCCAACCTAGCAGTTCAAAAGCACACCAGTGCAAGTAGTGTTGAGATTGAGAGCAGGACATAGCATGGTCTGAATTATAGGAAATGGGTGAATGATTTTTTGTGTGATAGAATTCTGGATAGATGTGGGAGCAAAGGGGTGTGATAATTGAAGGCCAGAGGACGGAGAAGATGAGGGAGGTGACAGGAGTATGAACTATAGTTTTTGCTGGGCTGATCAAAAGGAACTGCTGTATTTTTGTGGTGCCAAAATTATGAACTGAAGTTGGGGACTGCCTCAGCAAGGGGAGGGATGATTCAGATGCAACTATGTAGGCGGTGACTTTGCCAATGGAGAATATCTGAAGAAAGAAGGCCTTGTTAAGATGTTGAGATGAAATCTCTGTGGTTTAGTCTCTCCTTCATATTTCTATTGTGCCTTTTCAGCCAAGCCCTCAAAAGTCAACTTACAAGGGGGGGGATGTTAAAAACATTGGAACAAACAACATAATAAACACAAAGTGGTTAGGTTCAGGCCTAACTCTGTGAAGAACAGGAGCAAAATGAGTGCTATTGATTCCAATTTTTGAATCAGGTCCTGAAACATCACTGTCATAAGAAAACATCAACATAAGAAAAGCCCTGCTATATTGGCCCATCTAGTCCAGGATCCTGTTCTGACAGTAGCCAACCAGATGCCTGTGGGAAGCTGACTGGGTTTGGGCAAGATATTCTCTCACACATAACCTATCATGGTTTCTGTCAGAGGACAGAATGAATCACATATATGTAAAACACTGCACTGAGCTCCTTGAGGAACAAGCATTTAAACTATCTTGCCACTAAGTTGACTTTCCTTTATGAGATTCCACAGTCACTTGTTGAAATATGGCTTTCAGGAATGGGGTTTTTATTTTTTAATCTCAAGAATGGCCTCCTATATTTCATCTAGCTTTCTGAGTCATACTTCTGGGACCCTTTTTACACACTCTGTAAGAGAAATGTATGTAGGCCTCATGGTAGAAAGTACCGTATTTTGCGCCCCATAAGACGCTCTGGCCCATAAGACGCACCTAGTTTTTTGGGGGGGAAATAAAGAAAAAAAATTATTTCCCCCCCCCAGGTGCGGGGCTGGAAGAACCAGGTCGGGGAACAGTGGGAAGGCACGCTCTGCCTCCCCGCTGTCCCCCGAGCTTGTGGGGCTGGCGATGGGGAGAAGTGCACCAGTCCCGGGAGGGCAGGCAGCTCTGCGCCGCCATCCCGAGCGGGGCAGGACTTAGCGCCCCGCTCGGGATGGCGGCGCAGACCTGCCTGCAGTCCCGGGACGGCAGGCAGCTCTGTGCCGCCATCCCGAGCGGGGCGGGACTTAGCGCCCGCTCAGGATGGCGCCGCAGACCTGCCTGCAGTCCCGGGACGGCAGGCAGCTCTGCGCCGCCATCCCGAGCGGGGCAGGACTTAGCGCCCCGCTCAGGATGGCGCCGCAGACCTGCCTGCAGTCCCGGGACGGCAGGCAGCTCTGTGCCGCCATCCCGAGCGGGGCGGGACTTAGCGCCCGCTCAGGATGGCGCCGCAGACCTGCCTGCAGTCCCGGGACGGCAGGCAGCTCTGTGCCGCCATCCTGAGCGGGGCGGGACTTGGCGCCCCGCTCGGGATGGCGCCGCAGACCTGCCTGCAGTCCCGGGATGGCAAGCAGCTCTGTGCCGCCATCCCGAGCGGGGCGGGACTTAGCGCCCGCTCCGGATGGCGCCGCAGACCTGCCTGCAGTCCCGGGACGGCAGGCAGCTCTGTGCCGCCATCCCGAGCGGGGCGGGACTTAGTGCCCCGCTCGGGATGGCGCCGCAGACCAGCCTGCAGTCCCGGGATGGCAGGCAGCTCTGTGCCGCCATCCCGAGTGGGGCGGGACTTAGCGCCCCGCTCGGGATGGCGGCGCAGAGCTGCGCTGGTCCCAGGACCGCAGGCAGCTCTGCACGGCCACCGGGAGCGGGGCGGAGCTTCTCCCCCGGCTCCCGGTGGCCGGGCAGAGCTGCGCTGGTCCTAGGACCGCAGGCAGCTCTGCACGGCCACCGGGAGCGGGGCAGAGCTTCTCCCCCGGCTCCCGGTGGCCGCGCAGAGCTGCGCTGGTCCTGGGACTGCAGGCAGCTCTGCGCAACCCTCGGAGCCGGTCTCCCGAGGGTTGCGCAGAGCTTCCTGAAGCCTGGAGAGCGAGAGGGGTCGGTGCGCACCGACCCCCTCGCTCTCCAGGCTTCAGCGAAAGCCTGCATTCGCCCCATAAGACGCAGGCACATTTCCCCTTCATTTTTGGAGGGGAAAAAGTGCGTCTTATGGGGCGAAAAATACGGTACCCTCCTCAAGCTATGTATACCCTATAGAAAAACCAAAATGTTTCTATGTGTGCAATGTTTTGTAGGCATATAGAGACCTCAGTCAGGAATGTCACTCCATTTCCGTGCATGTTTATTTAATAAAAATAAATATAATTTTATTATTATTTATACCCCACCCATCTAACTGCTTTCCACACTGCCCACGTCCTTTCATCCAGCAATAATCATTTGTCTAACACAAGAGAGTCACAGATAGGGAGTCTCGGTGCTGATAGAGAAGTTGCTGAAAGGGGAAGCCTGTTGTTGGATAACACTCTGCAAAATATCAAGATTCAGCTGCTCAGCTTCAATCCAATACAGCTGTAAACCTATGAGAGAGGTTCCTGGTCAGGTCAAGTTCCACGAATAGGAAAATGGTAACAGACATGGCAATTTGAAATTCAGTCAGATGCTAAGCAGTTTTCTCATTCCCCATTTTCCTTGGAGCCAATTCATTCATCCAGGTGATGAAAACCACAAGGTTGATTGACAACTTTTGGAGTAAATATGGCATAAGAAGCTCCGAGGCAGAGATGTGGGCCAGTAAGTTAACGGCTCTGTTACCCAACATTCAATCAAAGCTATCCAATATTCAGTCAAAGCCATCAACAATCAATGATGACAATGTGATGCTTTGAAAATACTTTGTTTATCCAAGCCTCTGGTTATCCAAAGGGTAAGGATGCTTGCAAGATTGCAATACCAAACATATGAGCTGCTTTAAATTACAGGCAGCAATCATTTTAGATGCAACCGATATGTGCATGGCCACACATACACACATGGTGCTGAACCTCAAAGTGACCTAAAAATGTCACAAAAGGGGGCGGAATGGAGCAGGGGCGGAATGAGGGAGGGTAGCTCTATGTGGGTCCCGGCAACGTGCATGGGGGTCTGGAATGTAAACCCCATGCAAATCAGTCACTGCCTGTATATTCTATCCTCCCACGTACAGTGGTACCTCGGGTTACAGATGCTTCAGATTACAAACTCCGCTAACGCAGAAATAGTACCTCGGGTTAAGAACTTTGCTTCAGAATAAGAACAGAAATCATGCTCTAGCAGCGCGGTGGCAGCAGGAGGCCCCATTAGCTAAAATTGCTTCGGGTTAAGAACAGTTTCAGGTTAAGAACGGACGAATTAAGTACTTAACCCAAGGTACTGCTGTAATTTACAATGCAGATTTCTTTTCTAAAAAGAGAACTGCTGGGGCTCAAGCTGGAAGCTATCTCTGGCTTGGAAGACCAAGCTACTAATTCCACAAAATGTGAACTGTGCTTACTCAGTGATAATAGAAATGCTTTGCACATGCTCTGCGAGGCCTCTCAGTGTTATACAATCATGAGACAAACTAGGGTCTAATCCCACAGTTCAACTCAGCGCATTAGTCCTTTGAAATCAATTGTCTTAAGCACACTTAACTCTGAGTTGCACTGTGGTCTGGAACCGCTGAGACTATGCTTATAGACGATGTGATTACTTACAGTATCAAATTCTAATTTACGTTTTCCTGAGTGAGTGAACTCTTTCCTTAGGTCAGTGGGTGTTGCCTTTGAATGAGTTATTGGGATTTTCCATGGAGCACAACCCACTCAGGCTGTATCTAGTGGTTCTTTCATATTATTACACCATGGGATTTACAAGGTTAAAGGTATAGGTAAAGGACCCCTGGATGGTTATGTCCAGTCAAATTTGACTATGGAGTGTGGCACTCATCTCCGCTTTCAGGCCAAGGGAGCCGGTGTTTGTCTGCAGACAGCTTTTCTGGGTCATGTAGCCAGCATGACTAAATGCACAGAACACAATGACAGGTGCCAGAGTGCACGGTAACACCATTTACCTTCCCGCCACCATGGTACCTATTTATCCACTTGCATTGGTATGCTTTGGAACTGCTAGGTTGGCTGGAGCTGGGACAAAGCAACAGGAGCTCACTCAGTAACGTGGATTCGAACTACCGACCTTCCAGTTGGCAAGCCCGAGAGGCTTGGTGGTGACGCAGTCAACCTCTTTAGAGGCTAATTTTGTCCATGATGGTTATGTTGGAGGCAGGATGTCTGTTGCTGTGAATCACAAGTAGGTAGAGTGCTGTGGCATTCATGTCTTGCTTGTGAGCTTTCCATAGCAGAGCTGGTGCAGCCATTAGGTGGAGTGAGGCTGTTCCCTCAGGTGACAAAAGCCCCCAAGGCAGCACACAAGCGGGCACTTCCCCTGCCCCACTGGCAGAGAAGTGGTGCCAGTACCAACAAGATCTTGCAGATCATGTGCGATCTCGCACAATTTCAGCACATTCTCTCCTGAAATTGGTTCCAATGCTGGTGGTAGAGGCAGCAGGGTAGGTTGCATTGGCGGTGGCAGGGTGGTAAACCCCATTAAGCCTCAAGCAGCGAAAGGGAGACGTGCCACCCCTGTCCCATAGGCATGGGATTGGACTAGACGCAGGACTAGATGGGCCTATTGGCCTGATCCAGCAGGGCTCTTTTATAGTCTTCGCCAACCTGGTGTCCTCTAGATGTGCTAGACCAAAACTCCCAGAAACCCTTTCCAGCATGGCCATTGAAATATACTCTGAGTCGAGTGTGAATTTCATGCTCTTTATTCAACTCATAGTAGCAATGAATGAAACTTTCCCCAAAATGTCTAGCTATATATACATTATTTACACAATGGGCCCCGCGTGATTGGCTAATTCCGGGCTGCTCCTGTAGGCCAGTCAGGTCGCTAATTCACTTCCACGTGGAGCTGGATTGGGTGGCTCCTGTGGACCAATCAGACTGCTGCATTCTGGATCCTATTGTTCTAGGATTCAGCTCAGTATATAACAGCCATACTGGCTGGGACTGATGGGAGTTGTAGTCTGGAAAACCATGACAGCACCAGACTGGTGAAGGCTGGCATAGATGCTGCCAGGTATCCTGTTTGGTGGCTTCATCTGCACAAGCCTCCTTGCAAAAGGCCTAAAGTGGATGTGCCTGGGTGCTGTAGAAGTGATGAAGGATTGTCTGAAATGGCCAACCTCCCTTCGCAGAATCTGTCCACTTTATGCAGCCTGTGTTGTTTGTCTTCTCGGTTTCCCTTCCCTTTGCCCTAGTTCTGCTCACTTGGACCACCCTAAACAATCCTCTCTCCCCTCCTTGGTGTTTACACACTCCAAATATGCCAGCAATTATAAACTGCTGTTAACTTCTCCTCATCTCGCCCAGGCTGCTAAGAAAGGGGCTTTAGATGTGGTGAGGCAATTTGCAGCCTTCCCATCTCCCTTGCCACCAGCAGAGGCTCCTTGAGGAGGAGAACAGCATGAAAAGGCCTATTACATGCAACACTGGATCTGCAAACATTCTGCTCGGCTGGAGCTGAATGCTCAAGGGAGAGGGGGATGTGACCACAAAGAAGGCTTTCCCCTTCTTACAGGGTAATTAGGCGTACTTCATCTGAGTGACCTGGGAACTATGGGAGATGTGGTCTCCAGGGACAGAGCAATTATTCAGAGGGGAAGTACTTGGAGAGTATCCCAAAGTGTGGTGGGGCCCTAATAAGTTCTGTTATTGAGCAGCTTCAGCATGAGGAAGACACAGCCCCACTACTAAGCTCTGCTGGATCAGCACAAAAGCCTATCTGGTCCAGCATCCTGTTCTCATAGTGGCCAACCAGATGCCCGCAGGAGGCCTGCAAGCAGGACCTGAGTACAACAGCACTCTCTGCACATTCAGTTCCCAGCAACTGGTATTCAGAGGCATACTGCCTCCAACAGTGAAGGTGGTAGTAATGGATGTTTGGCTACTACACATGGATAAGACTTACCCTCTATGAATTTGTCTAATCTTCTAAAGCTATTTGAGTTGGGGGCCATCACAACCTCTCATGGGACCGAATCCCATAGTTGAGCTATGCACTGTATGAAGAAGTATGTTATTTTGTCTGTCCTGCATCTTCCAACATTGAGCTCCATTGGATGTCCAGGAATGCTATTATTATGAGAGAATTGGAGCTCACAGTCCACTCTCCCTGCCATTCCTTCTACTTCTCAACCTTGAGAAAGGTCGAGAGGACAACCGACAGCAGATTCCCTCAACACAGGACAGCTGCCACAGGGTTCCTCTTCTACAGAAATGGATTGGATGAACCTTCCAGGGTTTGTTTTATTTTTATTTAGCAAAAATTACATACCATTTGTTTGTACACAGTTATATATCTCTATCTCACATTTCTTGCATCTGGGTGGCATACGTGTGGTTCCAGGTGGTCACCCATCCAGGCTCCAACCACACTGGCACCTGCTTAGCTTTAAGCAAGATGTTGACTCGTGCCTTCAGCGCATATCCCTGGGATGAGCCCCATGATTTCCAACAGGAAATGATGTTCCGCATGTCAACTGCTACCTAAGAGAAGGCACCATGCAATCTCTCATTCGCTGGGAATAACACAGAGTATTGTTTCCTGTCAGAGATCATGGGACTTGTAATCAAGTCCCCTGATTCACTGTGGGAAGAGATGTTCTGCATGTCAGTTGCTCCTAAGGAGGAGGCTGTGTGGGTCCTCTGGTGTGTTAAGGGAGCCTTTAACCACCCACTATTTCCTTTCCCAAAGTCAAACATTTTGAGGTTGGGGAAGGGAGCAGAACATAATAGGGAAGGGGAAATAGTAGTAAAATCTGGGGTTTTCAAATGTGTATTGATCATGTAGAAAGCCCTCATTCAAAAGTGAACATTCAGAGTAGTTCGACTCACAGAGCCTGCTCTCCATCTGTGAGTCTTTAGGAGATTGTCACACTTTTCGGCTGCCTTCATCCATCTCCTTAATTCCTTGGTTACAGACAAAACAGGTTTTTTTTTTCTTTTTTTAAAGGCTCAGTTCCCACAGTGGGAAAGAAACTAGGATGACGCCTGTAAAGCGCCACTCTGGTTAAAGAACAGCTGACGCCTTGTGGAAAACTTTGACATGCAAAGCTCTCTCCCCTTCCTGAGTCAGTTGTGCTGATGTACTTCATGTGTTTTGGATTGCTCTTCCCCTCCCATTATTTCTATAGACATACTTGCACAGAAGACTCATATTTAACCCTTCTGAGAAGAGCTGCTTTGGTGTGATGGTTAAAGTGTCTGATTGGAACCTGAGAGACCAGGGTTCAAAGCTCTACTCCACCACAAAGCTAACTGGGTCACGTTGGAACAGTCACTGTCTCTCAGCCTAATTTACCTCACAGAAGTAAAATGCAGAGGGGGAGAACCAGGTACATCACATGCAAAAACAAAATATAAACATCCAGGGGGGCATGTGAGAAAGGTCCACACCTAGTTTTCATTCTTCAGTCTTACTAACACAGTTACTGTTTCCTTTCCTATCCTAAATTTGTCCTAAATTTGGACAGTATCAACTGTGGTGGGTGTCTAGAAGCAACTGAAAATGCATTTGTTTATATTATTATTTACAAAAACCATTTCCAGAAGACATAAACTATAAAAAGAGCCCATCAATCCTGATTTAAATGCATAAATTAATATAGATAGCAGCCCTAATGTCCAAATAGGTCTTGAAATGAAATTGATTATTCTAAGCCATGTGCACAAACCACTGGATGCTACACTGAATATTGTAGCCTTGCAATATAAGTCACTTAGCTGCCATAAGGCCTCAGAGAAACCACTTTTGTTATCCATCTATTAGTCCATACACCACAGGAATACAGTTGAAGAGTGAATGAATGAAATATACTCAGAGTCGCAAAGTGATTTCATGCTCTTTATTCAGCTCATAGTGGTGAGGAGGAATGAATGTCCCCTCAAAGTATTTGCTTTATATACATTATTTACACAATGGGCTGCACATGATTGGCTAATTCTGGGATTCTACTGTAAGCCAATCAGGTTGTGGATTCACTTATATCTGGAGCATGATTGGGTGGTTCCTGCCAACCAATCATACTGCTGCATTGCTCTTGGACCAATCAGACTGCTGCATTCTGAATCCTATTGTTCTAGGACCAATCAGACTGCTGCAATTTGGATCCTATTGTTCTAGGACCAACCAGACTGCTGCAGTTTGGATCCTATTCAACTCAGTACATAACACCCCTGCCCTCTAAGTTCCAGTCCTGCCCGGGAGGTCGCATTCATAGTCCTCGAGGTACGCCGGCGGCCTACGTGCACGTTGCGGCCTGTGGTGTTCCCTGGTCTGGGGTTCAGGTTCTGGCTCGTGTTCCAAGGATGCTGGCTGTGATGGGCCTGTTTGGTCTGGTGCAACCAGCTCGCTCAGTCGTGGTTCTGGTTCCGGTGTCCTTTCAGCTTCGCGGGTCCTCTCTGTATTTACTGATTCTGCCTCTCCTGCTGGCCCCTCCTGGTCTATGGGCCTCACTGCTCCTCTGTTCCCTTGGGACTCCTCTGACCTTTCCTCCTCCTGGTTTTCTCCTGGGAATCGTCGCCGTATCTGGTCGCAGTGGCGGCGCCAGCATTGCCCCCCATCCGTTAGCACCTCGTACGACACCGGGCCAGTGACCCTGGTGACTGTGGCAGGTACCCATGCTGGGCCTGCCCCAAAATTCTTTGCGTACACTGGGTCCTGGGCCTCGAAGGTCCGGGGGTTCCTGCCTTCCCCCACCACTACCTCATCCTGAGCTCTATCGGGGTGAAGGCGGTCCAATCTGATTGCAAGGCGCCGACCCATTAGTAGTTCAGCAGGGCTCCGGCCAGTCGTTGAGCTGGGGGTGCTGTGCTGTGCTAGGAGGAATGTGGCAAGGCGGTACTCCCAATCCCCTTGCGTCATGCGGCGAAGGGTGTCCTTGGTGGTCCGCACCATGCGTTCTGCTTGGCCATTGGTGGCAGGGTGGAATGGCGCCGAACGGATGTGGTGGATGGCGTTCTGCGCTGTGAAGGTTTGGAATTCTCCTGACGTAAATGCAGTCCCGTTGTCTGAGACGAGAGTGTCAGGGAGCCCGTGGGTTGCAAACAGCCTGCGTAGTACCCGGATGGCTGCGGACGTGGAAGTGGACGGTACCAGTGCAACTTCCAGCCATTTGGTGTAGGAGTCCACCACTATGAAGAATGTTTTCCCCTGAAAGGGGCCAGCGAAGTCCACATGCAGGCGTGACCATGGTGCTCGGGCGGACTCCCAGGACTGGACTGGGGCCCTTGGGGGATCTGGGCGGGATTCTTGGCAGGCCTGGCAGTGTTTGACCCAGGCCTCTATCTCTCCATCGATCCCTGGCCACCACACATAACTCCTGGCAAGGGCCTTCATTCTTACTACCCCTGGGTGTGTCTCGTGTAGGGCTGTGAGGACCCTTTTGCGGAGGGGCTGGGGAACAACGACCCTGCTTCCCCATAACAGGCACCCCTTGTGGGCCGACAGTTCATGATTGCGGGTTGTGTAGCCAGCGAATTCTGGCCCAGGGCTGCTGCTGGGCCATCCCCTCCACACCCAGTCCAGGACCCGGGAGATGACCCTATCTTTCTTGGAATGGTGTGCAACTTCTTGTGCCTGAATGGGGCGGTCGGGAAGCAGCTCCAGGCTCATAACCTCTTGTGCAGGTGCTGGGTCGGGGCCTGTTTCCGGTAGTGGTAGCCTGCTGAGGGCGTCCGCGTGGCCCATTGCCTTCCCCGGGCGGTGAATCAGTGCATACTGGTAGCTGGCAAGGAAAATTGACCACCTGAGGACGCGAGGAGACAGCACTTGGGGGGTCTGCTTTTCGGGGGCAAACAAGCCAAGCAACGGCTTGTGGTCAGTCACCACGGTGAAGGGCCGCCCGTACAAGAAATCATGGAATTTTTTTACTCCCTTCACGATTGCCAGACCCTCCTTGTCTATTTGCGAGTAGTTCCGCTCGGTTGCGTTGAGTGTCTGGGAAAAGTATGCCACTGGTACCTCTCTTCCATCCGGGAGTTGGTGTCCCAGGACAGCACCAATGCCATAGGGTGAGGCGTCGCATGCTAGCACCACCGGCAGCCTCTCGTCGAAGTGTGCCAAGACCGAGTTTGAGACAAGCAAGTCCTTGACTGCCTGGAATGCAGCCTCCTGGCGCTGGCCCCACACCCAAGGGGCTCGCTTGTCCAGGAGGCTGTGTAGGGGCTCTGCTACCGCTGCCTTGTGGGGAAGGAAGGAATGGTAAAAGTTCAATAGTCCCAAGAAGGCCTGAAGTTCAGTCTTGCTCTTGGGTGCTGGGGCATCACAGATGGCCCGTACCTTGTCCCCAGTCGGGTGGACCCCTTCTGCATCCACCATAAATCCCAGAAAGTCCACCTGAGGCACTCCTAGTAGACATTTTTCCCGCTTCACCTTGAGACCCGCCGTCTGGAAACGGTGCAGAACGGTGCGGAGGCAGTCCTCAAACTCCTCTGGTGTGGGCCCGGCAATCAACACATCATCGAAGAAGGGGGTGACGCCAGGAATCCCTTTAAGGAGCAAGTCCATTAGATTCTGGAATATGCCTGGTGCCACACTGACACCAATTGCAGCCGCTTTACCCTGAACGCTCCTCTGTGCGTCACAATTGTATGTGCCTCTGCTGTGGCCTCATCTACTGGCAGCTGCTGATATGCTTGGGCCAAGTCCAGCTTGCCAAAATTTTTCGACCCAGCCAGGGTGGCAAGGACATGACTGACCACTGGCACTGGGTATGCATGGGCCGTGAGGGCCTTGTTGATGGTACATTTGTAGTCTGCGCAGATGCGGACCAAACCATTAGGCTTGATGGGTGTGACGATTGGGGTTTCCCAGGGGGCATTAGGCACCGGCTCCAGCACTCCTTGCTCCACGAGCCAGTCCAATTCCTCGTCTATACGGGGTTTCAGGGCGAACGGGACCCGGCGGGCCTTGAGCCTGACCGGTCGTACTGCGGGGTCAAGCTGTAGAGCAATGGGGGGGGGCCGTATACTGTCCCAATTTCCCATCGAAAACCCCTGGAAATTCCTTGCAGATGGCGTCCACGTCCACTTGTAAGGTAGTGTGGTTCACCCCGTGATGGCTAGCCCCAGTGGTCCAAACCATGCCAATCCCAGTAAGCTAATGTAGGGGCCCTTGACCACGAGCAAGTCCAGTTGCCGCGTCCGCCCTCGGTATTGCACCCTGAAGGTCCCCACCCCCATTGTGGGGACCTTACGTTTCTGGAAGTCCCGGAGGGTGAATGGGGCCGGCCTGAGTTTGGGACCCCCAGTAGGACACAGTTTCCTTAAGGTCCTTGCCGAGATTATGGATAGAGTTGAACCCGTGTAAAGCTCCATGCGGCATGGGGCCCCCTCTATCTGTACCTCTACATAAATTTTCTCTACATTGGGGTGGGGCAACTGGTATACCTGGAAGTCCGTGAGCTCCGTAGAGTTGCCTTGGTGCGTTGGGCCCCGGGACCTGGGGCTCTTGGATTGGTCATCTGATGCCTGGCGTCGGGTGGGCCGAGCTCGACACACCCGGGCGATGTGTCCCAATTTTCTGCACTGCCTGCACTCTGCGTTGCGGAAACGGCAGGTCCTCCTCTCGTGACTTTCCCCGCAGCTTGCGCAGTTCCCTCCTTCTCGTCGAGGCAGCTGTGGTATGTGGGCTGCTTGAGTGCGCTGCTGTACTCGGTGCACCTCCTCCCTGTCAGATCCTGAGTCGTCGGTGAGGTCTTCATGGTGGACCCTCGGTTGGGGTGGCAGGCTCGGCCGTGCCTCTTGCGTCGACCTCTTGGCAGCTTCCGTTGCCAGGGCCTCCTCCAGAGCGACCTGGAATGTTAGGTCCTTCTTGTTAGGTCCTTCCTTTAGGCCACCAACGAGGCGGTCACGAAGCATGTTCTCCAGCTCTGAGAAGTTGCAGAACCGGGCAGCTTGGCGGAGAGAGGTCACAAACCCAGTTATGGTTTCCCCAGGGGCTTGCCGCTTTGCGTAGAAGGCATTTCGACGAGCCACCACTGAGGGCTGCGGCGAAAAGTGCCCCTTCAGCTGTTCCATTATTGTTTTGTATGGAACAGTAGCGACGTCTTCAGGTGCAAGGAGAGCCCGGGCGATTTCAAATGTCTCCTCTCCGCAGATGCTGAAGAATATCGCCCTCTTCTTGGCGTCTTCTTCATCGGTGACCCCTTTGGCTTCTAGAAGGAAGGTGAAACGGGAGGCGTACGCTTCCCAGTCTCCAGATGCTGGGTTGAACGGCGAGAAGCTGCTGTCGGTTGCCATTCTGAGTTCCTTGTGTCCCGGAGCTGAAGCCTGGATACACGGTGCGAGGCAGCGGTGCGGCAGGTGGCGGTGCTGCGGTGCTGTGTGTGGCAGTCAGCTCAGCGGGATCCCACCTTCGTCGCCAGTGAAATATACTCAGAGTCGCAAAGTGATTTCATGCTCTTTATCCAGCTCATAGTGGTGAGGAGGAATGAATGTCCCCTCAAAGTATTTGCTTTATATACATTATTTACACAATGGGCTGCACATGATTGGCTAATTCTGGGATTCTACTGTAAGCCAATCAGGTTGTGGATTCACTTATATCTGGAGCATGATTGGGTGGTTCCTGCCAACCAATCATACTGCTGCATTGCTCTTGGACCAATCAGACTGCTGCATTCTGAATCCTATTGTTCTAGGACCAATCAGACTGCTGCAATTTGGATCCTATTGTTCTAGGACCAACCAGACTGCTGCAGTTTGGATCCTATTCAACTCAGTACATAACAATGAACATCCACAAATGTCAAGGATTTTGCCAAAAACACAGTTATGTATAGTAATTTCTCACCAGAAATAAAATAGGACATGTCCACATCATAGCCCTCAAATAGGTGTTTTCAGCATTACATTGCCAGCCTTATTATCTGTTCAATTTGTACGCCACCCTATAGCCATAGGTCTTATGGCAGTTCACAAATAATAATAATAATAATAATAATAATAATAATAATAATAATAATAATAATAATAATAATAATAATAATAAATTATTATTATTATTATTATTATTATTATTATTATTATTATTATTATTATTATTATTATTATTATTTCTACCCCGCCCCTCTGGCTGGGTTTCCCCAGCCACTCTGGGTGGCATCCAGCAAAAGATTAATAGTATATTAAAACATCTGTCATTAAAAACTTCCCTAAACAGGGCTGCCTTCAGATGTCTTCTAAATGTCATATAGTTGTTCATTTCTTTGACATTTGATGGGAGGGTGTTCCACAGGGCGGGCGCCACTACTGAGAAGGCCCTAGAAGAAAAGTTATAATATATGAAGCACAATATACAATAAAAATAATATAATATAAAACAAAGCAATTTTCCATTGACTGAGCTGAATGGAACACTGCATTCCATCTCCATTCCATTCATCTCTAAGACCTTGAAAATCTTGAAGGACTGCAGATCTCAACAAAGCTCTGTCAGTGATAGACACCAGTAGAAGGTACATACAAAATGGCAGCAAAGCCAATTTTGTGATTAGACAGTGAATGACCAGAGGTTCTTTTGGTGCAGTAGGATTGAATACTTTGAGCTGTTTCCATCCATCTCGCTTTTCAGGGTCTTTCCAATTCTATGACTTCAAGGCAAAACATAATAATGCACATTTATTCTCTGCAATGTTTAGGAATCCACCTCACAAATAAAAATGAGTAGGGCTACCATATATCTGGGTTTTCCCCGACATGTCCGGGAATCAGACTGTCAAAATGGCGTCCCGGCAGATTTTCACCGAATCGGCTAAATGTCCGGGGAAACCCATACAAATGTCAACTAAGGTGATTTTAAAAGAAAAAAATGTTTTTAGAATCCCACTAAAGACCAAAGACTTGTTTTGGGTGGAGAGATCCCCCCCCCCCCAAAGCTGAACAACTTTGTCTGGATTTTCACTTTTGGGAATATGGCAAGCCTAAGGATGAGGGATAGCTTGGTTTAGTGTGCACTTGCTAAATCTGCTCTTTTCAGAAGGATATGCAAACACTGTGAGGGCAGAATCCTATCCTTTGAAATTTGCACTTTTCCAATTTTACTGCTGCCATTTCCCAACAAAACAACGTGCACAAAAATGTCTGTGCATCCATTAGTGAAAATAGCATGCAAAATGCATATATTAGGGGAAGTGCATACAAAAATGTATATACTGTATTAGGCAAAATTACATATACTGTATAAATGTGTGTCATAAAAGAAATGCACACTAGACTGCTGGCACATTTTCATGAGGACTTTTTTTTTCCAAGTGAGAATGTGAATAAGTTTTCTTAGGACTGGGAAAAAATGAGAAACTGAGGAAAACCAAAATGTACAAATTCATCCATCCATCCATCCATCATCACACACTTTGATGGACTAGGTAGGGCTAGAAAATATGAGAGTTGGTGTTGCAAACTATGTGGTTTTGCAAGATGGATTCTGCAGTCCTACTTGCTATTCAGAAGGCCCTGGATTTTATCACCATAGTCCTTATGACCCTCACAGTGATGATGTTCTGTTATTCTGGTATATTCCACTGAATCTGCTTTATCAGTTTCTCTTGGGTTTTTATTTTCTTTAAGCAGTTCATCAGCCCCCAGTCCTATTTGGTTTGACTTGTGCTAAGCAGTTTCATGTGCATTCGCTTAGCAAGCACCCAGTTCAGCAGCAGTGCTCCGTATATGCTTACTGCTGTTTTCTCTTAAATGTCAGGAAATGTTCTGCACACATACAACGGGATTGTGTGCAAGATGCATTCCTTGACATTGTCGAGAATGAGGCAGGCCACTGTGTGTGAATTATTGTGTTTTGTATTGTGGCTGCAATGTTGGAAAGGCCCAACAAGGGGAATGGGATGAAAGCACACACAAAAATCCGTTCTTTGTCTTTAGAATATCCTATATCAAAAGATTCTCGAGAGTGTTATATTTTTCCAAAGAGTATAAAGAAGGAGATTAACAACTGACAAACCTAACAGAGGCAATTCAGAGTGAATGGGGAAACCCAGTCAGATGGGCAGGGTATAAATAAAATTGTTGTTGCTAAAAAATAATAATATAAATTTTATTAAAAAGAAACAGAAGAAACAAGACAAACAACAAATCATGGGTATTGGTATGGGTATTAGTTACAAAGCAAAATAACATGTATAAGGCAGAAAAATCATAGCAGCATGTTTAGTTAAATAACCATGCCCCAAAGATGTATGAGTTACAGGAGGTCTAGTTTCCTCTGGGTGAGAGTTAATAAAAGAAAAAAATATAAAGCAATCAGCATCAAACGTTTCTTCTTCTTCTTCTTCTTCTTCTTCTTCTTCTTCTTCTTCTTCTTCTTCTTCTTCTTCTCTTCTGTGCATATTAATGTTATTGTACTTCTGAACATCCACACAATTTAACACTACAACGTATATTCAATCTGCCATTTTGCATCAGCATCCCTTGTGGATATTTCACATCTATTTATTTATTTAGCAAATGCACTGTTGCTATTATTGCAAATTCATCTGCAGCCTTCCATATATCCTTTTATATTGCTCTGCTCTAACTATAAATATGCCACTGTACATATTGGATCATTGCACATTACAGGATTGGTGGGCAGTTGTTCAGAGAAGTATTACCACACCGAGGTTTAGAATCATAGAATAAAAAAGTTAGGAAGGAGTCTGACTCCCTGCAGAGAGCAAGGTCTCCAATACAGGGTGCAACTGAAATCTTCTATCTCAAGTATCTTCTCGAAGATAAGTCAAATGTTAATTACCCTGGCCGTGGCAAAATTTCTCTCAGAGGTAATAAGAAATAGAAATCAACATGCTCTGGATAAAACATAGTGACTGCCTTGGAATCTTTTCCCATGTATCTCCGCTGCATTTTGCTTCCAAACATGTTTTTTGTGGGTCTTTGGACCGTAATAAAGAATGTGTGCGTGTAACTACAGTAGACTGCTTAAATGCCTCCAGCAAAGGAGATTCCACACTGACCTCCCATCCCAAGGCAGTCTGTTCCATTATTGTTTACTATTTATTAGAATAATAAAACTGTAGAATATTGAAGGAATCTCAACATGTGATTCCCCCATCTAATTTGAAACCATGTAGGAACCTGCTTAGCTATGCAAATGTGCTAGCAATTTTATTGGTGCATCACTAGGAGGACTTCTTGTTTTGATGTTTCTGCTCATATTTAGCCCAAATATGCTTCCCTGCCTTTCCCACTTCTTGGTTCAAGCTCTGCAACATAGACCAAAAGTCTTCTTCATGACACCCATTCAGATGCTTGTAGAATGCTATCATATCCCCCGTTAACATTTTCTTCTCCAAGCTAAACATGCCCAACTCCCAACTCTTTCCACTATTCCTCATAAAGATTGGTTTCCACAACTTTCACCATCCTGGTGACCCAGCTGAAAGCAGAGAGAAATTACTTCCAAGTAACATAACTATGATTGAGTTACAGGGGATTTAAAACTTGACAGCTGAACACCCTCAATTCATTTTGTTGGGATGTATGCAATTTTTAGTTACCAAAAGTCCTTTAAGTTATTAAAGAAAATATGTTCCCATTGTTAGCATTTTTTGGAGTCTCCCCTTTTGCCTCAGCAACCTAGGCCTTTATTTTAAATTCAGAGGCCACAATTTAGATATTGCTGCCAAGGCTTCTGAAAGGCCACCCAGATCGAAATTTTATTTTTAAACTTTTTGAAAACATCTGACAATTAACAATAGTTTTCATTAGCGTTGACGTAAGAGAACAAAGGAGTTATTTTCCTAAACTGGAGCAAAGATACATGTGCTCAGCATCCCTTCTAGCCCTCAGCAATAAATCACTGATATTGTTCATATGAGGACGCCTTCATTCATCAATTTCCCTCTTTTCGGTCAATTTAAAATTTTGTTTCAATTAACTGGATTCTTTTGCCAACCCAAAAGAATTGTTGAAAATATGGGGCTGGCTTTCCCCCACTCCCGTGAAATGTTATTTGTTGACAAATTCTGCATTTTCTGCCAGAGAAAAAAATGGTTTGGTTGGGATTTTTCCCTGCAAGTCATCACTGCAATATTCAATTTGAAGCAGTGACTCTAACAGAAAGAAAGAAAGAAAGAAAGAAAGAAAGAAAGAAAGAAAGAAAGAAAGAAAGAAAGAAGCATATGGAGAACCTATGTGATAAAAGAACACAAATATTTACAAATGTGGAACTCCCTACCAGTAGAGGAACATCACTTTACAGACATCTTTCTGAAAACTGTATTGCTTAGGTGGGCCTTCATAATATGATTTTTTCTTTTCACCATTTAGTACGTACTGGTGTTCATATTAATAATAATAATAATAATAATAATAATAATAATAATAATAATAATAATAATTTTATTTATATCCCGCCCTCCCCAGCCGAAGCCAGGCTCAGAGCGGCTAACAACAGTAAAATAATACAGCATTCTAAAATCAATTCATTATAAAATCAGTTTAAATCAAATTAATGTACCTTGTAGATGTTTACCGGTATATTATGATTTTGTCACATTTTATATGTTGCGAGCTGCAGTGTATGTTATGATAGAGCGGGTTATAAATTTTCAAATAAAGTATAATAAATACCTATATGCTGGGTCAAGGATCACCTTCAAGCTACTATCTGGTATTTTAGGAGAAGAGTAAAACCACTCATGATGGTCTGCACACACGTATCAGACAGCCTCACCACCAACACCACCTCTCTCTTCTCTCTTCAGAGTCTTCCAAGTTTCAGCCTCTCTGCCCCATCTAGTTCTTCATGGCTGACAAACATTGGATCAGATTTCCACACAAATGCACACTCAGAAGGAAATTAAATACAGTGGTACTTCGGGTTAAGAACTTAATTCGTTCTCAAACTTCCGGAGGCGGCGCGCTCAGCAATGGCGGTCCTCTTCAGCTGCTGAAGAGGGGCTCCGCGGAAAAGGGTCGTGCGCTGCGGCACAGCGACGACCCATGAAGAAAAACCACTGGTAGAGTGAGCCAGTGGCCGTGGGATTCGGCGGGCACCAGGAGCGACCTCCGAAACGCAGAAGGGACCCCGTAAGGGGTTTCGGAACGTGGAGGGGGTAGCGGTGCTGTGGATCCATCGCTCTTTCCGCGGAAGTGAAGCCGCGCGGCTGCTGCTGACCAGCGCTGACCTTTCTTCCTTCAACAATCGAACTGAAACAACTTACTCGTGAGTAGGAAATTTGAAGCTTTGTACGAACTAAATTTGGAGAAATTCGGCTGAAAGCGGGAGACACTAAAAAGGAAGTCAGTCTCCCGGCTCTGTTTAAAGTATTGAGCAAAGCCCCTTTAAAGCTGAAGCGCTGAAAGGAACCTTAAAAGAGTTGGAATTTATTGGCAAATTCGACCTTGATTGATTAAAAGTTAAAGAAAGGACATAACAGTCTTATGAGAGACAAATTTATGTTCCTCTTTCTTTTACCTTGTGGATTACAAATTTTTGAAACCCTGCTCTCGGTCTGACTGGATACAAGTAACATCGCTCTGCAGTAACTATAGACAAAGTTAGAAGTAACATTGGGCTACTTTGTAAGCGGGAAAAGGAACTGTTGCAAACACCTTGGTAAAGAACTTTTATTCTCTGCAGTTTAAACTTAAGGAGAGGGGTTCCCCTTTTGTCTTGGATAATATTTTTCTTTTGTGTGCAAGGGAACTTTTGGTGGAAATTTCCTATCCTTCTCCCTAATTTTCAGGGAGCTCCCCCTGCTGGATTGTGGATTTAATAGTCTCTGAGAACTGCCACTTGTTTTGGAATTTTCCTGCTTGGATGTTTATTTTTTCTGGAATTAATTTTCCCATGGGATTTACAATTTGACCTTGATACTGGGACAGCTGTGGAATGAGTGGCACAGCAAAAACAAGGGCTGCAGAAAGAAAAAAAGCAAAACAAACTGAACTTTTGCAATTAACTCTGCCTGTGCAGCCACGCAGATCATCTGTCCCAATCGTGACAGGTCTGCAGGAAGGACAAGCTATACAGCCTACTCTTGGAGAGATGGCTGCTGGAGGGATAGACTCTGTCTCTAAAGAAATATTGGAGCAGCTGGCAGCACTGAACAAGAAAGCGGATGAACAAGCACTTAGGTTTGATGAACAAGCTGCTAAACTTGACCAGGTAACAGCCTCAATTAACAAATTGACAGACCAAGTTTCTAAAAATTCTCAGGCCATAGATAATATTGAAAAGACTGCAACAGAAAATCGGAAACTAGCACAGGAAGCAAACACAAAAGCAGACGAAAATAAAAAGAGGATAGAGGAATTAAGAGGCGAAGTCAGACCACTGAGTAGACAGGTGAATGAACAACAAGTGTACCTGTCTCTTGCAGAGCTGAAAAATAGGGAAAATAACCTCAGAATTAGAAACATCCCAGAATTAGAAAAGGAGGATTTGATTGGATTTTTGACAATAGAACTATCCAAATTCTGGGGTCTGGCAGAGGAAAAAGACTTTAAAATTGCCACCGCTTTTAGACTAGGAAGAGTGGCTAAGAAGGATAAACCAAGAGATTGCCTGGTCATTTTGAGATCTAGGCAAGAAAAAGAAACCATACTCGGCTTGCATTTTAAAAACCCACTGGTGATCCAGGGAAAAAAGGCAGAAATCTTTAGAGATATACCAAAACAACTTTTGGACTTAAGAGCCACATATAAAGACCTAACAAGCTTACTGAGAAACAACACAATCCCATACAGGTGGGAATTCCCTCAAGGATTATCTTTTACTTTGAAAGGGGTGAGGGTAAGAATCAGAACAGCAGAGGAGCAAGAAAAGTTCCTAAACGACCACGGGGAAGACCTTCGGAAAGGAATAGCAGGTGCCGGGCCACCTCCTCTGTTTGGATTGAATCCGGTTCCACCTCCTGACAAAAACGATAAAGGAGACACCCCAGCAGGTAAATAATTAGTCCAAGATGTCTCTACAGCTTCTTAGCTGGAACATTAATGGCGCAAATTCTCCCGAAAGAAGGAAAAAGATTTTTCATATCTTGAGAAAAGAACAATTAGACATTATTTGCCTTCAAGAAACACATGTGACTAGGCTCCATAGGAGAATATTAATTAACAAGAGACTAGGCCAAGAATTCATCTCATCAGATAAGGTAAAAAAAAGAGGAGTAGTGATTTATGCAAAGGAGGCCCTAGCACCAAAATTGATCTTTAAAGATGAACAAGGAAGAATTGTGGCGATTGAAATTCAAGCACAAGGAGAGAAATTTTTGATTGTAGGAATTTATGCACCAAACGACGGGAAATCGGAATTCTATAAGAAGCTACATGAGACAATGTTGGACTATATTGATTATACTAACATCATCCTGATGGGTGATATGAATGGAGTTGTCTCCACATATATGGATAAGTCTCAAAATCAGAACTTGACCAAAGATGGCAGACTCCCAAAGACCTTTTTTGAACTTACAGACAATATGGACTTGATTGACATTTGGAGAATAAAGAACCCTCTAGGTAAAGAGGGAACTTTTTTCTCTGAGGCCCATCTTTCGTGGACAAGAATCGACCAGATTTGGACATCTAGAGGACTGGCACCTAAGACAAAGAAGATCGAGATCTGCCCTAAAACTTGCTCCGACCACAACGCCTTGAAAATAGATTTAAGACTTACACCAGCTGGATCCTTCAGATGGAGAATGAATGACTATTTGTTTAGAGATCAGGAGATTGTGAAGAAGGCCCAAAAAACGTTGAAAGATTATTTCGAAATAAATTTGAATACTTTGGTGGAAAAGAAAACAATCTGGGACGCAAGTAAAGCTGTGATGAGAGGATTTCTGATACAGCAGAACTCTATCAAGAAAAAACTCTGGAATGGTAAAAAGGATAAGATCTTGGAGAAGATAAGAGATGGCGAGAAAAAGTTGAGACTAAACCCAAAATCAAAAGAAGTTTTAAGAGAAATAAAATTCCATCAAGCACAATATGCAAAATTGATAAATCAAGAAGTTGAATGGAAAATTAAACAAATGAAACAAAGATCATTCGAATCGGCAAATAAATGTGGGAAGCTGCTGGCATGGCAGCTGAAAAAGAGACAAAAGTTGAACTTTGTTACCAATCTAGAGGTTGAAGGAGAATGTATTCAGAAACCAGAAGATATTAGAAAGTGCTTCCAGAGATATTTTAGAAAATTGTTTACTCAAGGACCCCAAGTGGAGACTGAGATAGATAATTTTCTAGGAAGTTATGGCCTTCAAAAATTAACACAAGACAAGCAAACAGCACTGAATTACAAAATAACACAACAGGAGATTGAAAGTGCCATTCAGAACATGCAATTAGGCAAATCTCCAGGCCCAGATGGGCTTACCTCCAAATACTACAAGACATTGAAGGAATATTTGGTTCAGCCATTAATGGAGGTATGTAACCAAATTATGGAAGGAAAGGGGGCACCCGAATCGTGGAAAGAGGCATTCATCACCTTGATTCCAAAATTGGAATCTGAAAAGACTCAACTCAGGAATTATCGCCCTATCTCACTCCTAAATGTGGATTACAAAATTTTTGCAAACATTTTGGCAAACAGATTGAAAAAAGTCTTAAATGAAGTAATTCATAAAGACCAAGCAGGCTTTCTCCCTGGCAGGCATATGTCTGACAACACTAGGAATATCATTGATGTTTTGGAGTTATTACAGACAAATCTGAACACGAAGGCAGCTTTGATATTTATAGATGCCGAGAAAGCCTTTGATAATGTATCTTGGAAATTTATGAAGAAAAATCTGGAAGGGATGGGAGTGGGAAGGGCGTTTCAAAATGGTATTGAAGCAATCTATTCAGAGCAAAAAGCTAAATTGATAGTAAATAACGTGGTGACTGAGGAGTTTAAAATTGAAAAAGGGACACGACAGGGGTGCCCCTTATCACCCTTGTTATTTATTTCTGTCCTGGAGGTGTTGCTGAATATGATTAGGAAGGACCAGCGGGTGGAAGGAATACAGGTCGGAGAAAAACAATACAAATTGAAGGCTTTTGCAGATGACTTGGTTTTGACATTACAGGAGCCAGAAGCTAGTACAAAAAGAGCCTTAGAACTAATTTCTGAATTTGGTCGGGTGGCGGGATTTAAGCTGAACAAACAAAAAACCAAGGTTTTGGCTAAAAATCTGACACCTTTAGAAATAGATGGGTTTCAGAAGGAAACAGAATTAAATGTTGTTCCAAAAGTGAAATACCTGGGGGTTAATCTGACTGGGAGAAACTTGAATTTGTTTAAAGACAATTATGAAAAATGCTGGTCGGAAATTAAAAAGGATTTAGAAATATGGTCAAGATTGAGACTTACCTTGTCGGGCAGAATAGCTGCAGTCAAGATGAATGTATTGCCAAGAATGTTGTTTCTGTTTCAAACCCTTCAGATCGTGGACAGAGTGGAATGTTTTGGAAAGTGGCAGAGGGACATTGCGAAGTTTGTCTGGCAGGGCAAAAAGCCCCGAATAAAATTTAAAATATTAACAGATGCAAAGGAAAGAGGGGGGTTTGCCCTGCCGGACTTAAGACTGTACTATGAAGCTGCATCCCTCTGCTGGCTGAGAGATTGGTTCTTGTTAGAAAACACTGATGTCCTAGATCTGGAAGGGCATAGCAATGCTTTTGGATGGCATGCGTATCTCTGGTACGACAAGGCAAAGTCTCATAAACTGTTTAAAAACCATATTGTCAGGAAAGCCCTACTCATTGTCTGGACTAAATACAAAGACTTATTTGAAAGTAAGACTCCGAGGTGGCTATCACCGGTGGAGGCTAAGGCCGTAAAATTTCGTAATATGGAGACTGGCTGGTTGAAATATTGTGAGATAATTGAAAGAGATGGTGACACTTGGAGGTTGCAGAGTTTTGAAAAACTGAAAGGAAAGGTGCGAGATTGGTTTCATTATGCCCAAATTTTAGAGACTTTTAAAAAAGACAAAAAAATTGGTTTCCAGGTGGAAAAATCAAAATTAGAGACAGAATTACTTGAACCTAAGACGAAAGTGCTTTCAAGAATGTATAATTTGCTGCTTAAGTGGAACACCCAAGATGAGATAGTTAAATCAGCTATGATTAAATGGGCACAAGACATTGGGCACAACATTATGTCTGAAGACTGGGAAAGGTTATGGACCACCGGTATGAAATTTACGGCATGTACTGCCTTAAAGGAAAACATTATGAAAATGGTATACAGGTGGTACATGACCCCAGTCAAACTTGCAAAGATATATCATTTGTCTGATAATAAATGTTGGAAATGTAAGGAAGCTGAGGGAACCTTTTTTCACCTCTGGTGGGCATGCCCGAGGGTGAAGGCCTTCTGGGAAATGATCTATAACGAGTTGAAAAAGGTGTTTAAATACACCTTTCATAAGAAACCAGAGGCCTTCCTCCTGGGCATTGTGGGCCAGAGAGTGTTAAAAAAAGATAGAACTTTCTTTCTATATGCAACTACAGCAGCAAGAATTCTTATTGCTAAACACTGGAAGGCACAGGAGTTACCCACGCTGGAAGAATGGCATTCGCAGCTGATGGACTATATGGAATTAGCTGAAATGACAGGCAGAATCCGAGACCTGGGAGAAGACGCCGTGGAAGAGGACTGGAAAAAATTTAAGGACTATTTACAAAAATATTATAAGCTATATGAATGTTGAGAATTTGCTAAATGTTCTGGAAAAACATGCTTCAGTATTGAATTTGGTAAACGTTGAAAATTAAGTTAAGATCTTGAAATGTACAAAATACGGACCATATAACTAAATGAAAACACAAAAACATATGAAATAAGGTATTAATTTGCTGTTTATTTTTTTTTTTTTTGTAAAGAAAACAGGGGATGGGGGACGTGGGGAAGTCTGATCGATCATGAAAATGGATGTGAAAAAGTGAATCTTTTCCTTTTCTTCTTTTATAACTTCTTTTCTTTTCTGTAAAACTGCTTTTGATGTGCTATGGATGACATACCTTTCTTTTACCCTGGAAAAAAGCAATAAAAAATTTTTATTAAAAAAAAAAAGAACTTAATTCGTTCTGGAGGTCCGTTCTTAACCTGAAACTGTTCTTAACCTGAGGTACCACTTTAGCTAATGGGGCCTCCTGCTGCTGCCACCGCATGATTTCTGTTCTCATCCTGAAGCAAAGTTCTTAACCCGAGGTACTATTTCTGGGTTAGCCGAGTCTGTAACCTGAAGTGTCTGTAACCTGAGGTACCACTGTACAGAAAAAACAGGACTGCGACGACTACAGTCCTGTATTGCCTGGAGGTAAGTAAGGCATAGTCCTGGGACTACAAATCTCAAGGGAAATATGCTCTGGCCTCTGCCACCAGCCAGGGGAAACAAGACATTGAGGGGCTGGCATCGTGGCGGGGAAGGGACAGCTTGTCACCGTCCACCAGGCAGTGGAAGAACAGCTACTCCTATATTTCCTTTCTCTTCCCTCCCTATTCTTTATTTCTATTTATTTTTCAGTGTGTCTGTTAAGATTGTGAGCCTGTGGGACATCACTATCTTATCTTTTTTTCTACCTACACAGGGCTTAATTTTTTGTGTGGTTAAATCAGTTGTAAAAGATTGAAGATGATAAGGGGTCTGGCATTCTCTGCTAGTCTCTGGAATGGGCGCAGTTAGAGCTCCCCGCCCATCTACCTCCATCGTTTGAGCGCTGCATTTGTTGTTGATACCCAGATTCTTCCTCTGTGCCATCAGATTGTTGATATCTTGGGAGGCAGGCAGGTCAAATACCAACAATGTGATGGCACAGAGAAAGAATCTGGGTATCAACAACAAATGACCCACAGTGAGGGAAACCGGCAGTTTTGATATCCTTTGGTTGGTCCTCTAGTTTCACATGATTTCCCAGACCAGGTGGATTTGGGCATCTGTCTGAATGTCCCTGCTGGAACTGCTTGTAGTTCTTTTCTCTGACTAGCAGCTCCAGTGGCACAGGAAGCCTGTGTTTAATTCACAGTACCCCCAGGTTCACCTCACAACACGCGGTTGTCCAGTCTTTTGCTCAGTTATTGGCTATATTAGCTCCCAAGCTCCCATCAGACCCAGCCAACATGGCCAACAGTCAGGAATTATGGAAACAGTCCAGCAACATCTGGAGGACCAAAGGTTTGTCACGCTTGCTACCAGCAATTGAATGGGCAAGTAAGCTGCCCAAAATAATGTCTGAAGCAGGGGAAGGGTGGTAGCTCAGTGGCAGAGCATCTGCTTTGCATGCAAAAGGTCCCGGATTCAATCCCCAGCATCCGCAGGGTAGGGCTGGGAGGGATTCCTGCCTGAAACTCTGGAGAGCTGTCTGCCAGTATAGACAATACTGAGCTGCACAGACCAAATCTGGCTCAGTATAAGGCAGTTTCATCTTTTCCTATGACAATTGGGTCATTGATAAGAAAACTAGGCATAGACGGTTCAGACAAGACTCTCAGAAATTTCTCTTGACATCTGGAAAATTTGAGTATTTGGGGGGCACCTCAAGAGCAAAGGTTTGTCAAATCTTCCCTGAAAGGAAAACTTTCTTTCTTTCTTTCTTTCTTTCTTTCTTTCTTTCTTTCTTTCTTTCTTTCTTTCTTCTCTCAAGGGCTATACTGTAGCCATATAAATGGGTGAGGAGGAAAGCTAAAGTCCAGTAGGGAATGAGCAGGGTTGCGTCATGGAAGGCAGAGCTAGACATTGAGTGGGTTTGTGGCACAGCAAAGGAGTTTTCTACTGGGGCTGTTGAGCTGGTTTTCGTATTCCGTTCCTCCTTCCTTTTACTGGCGCTGATGGGAACTTGGAGCCAAAGAGAAGCTGGGATGAGCAAAGTGGAAGATGAAGCAATTCCTGTTAGCCATCTGCTGAAACTACCCCATAAAAAGTACTTTCCAACCCTTGGCCCTCTAACCAAAAGACAGACCATGAAGCACAGGCAGCTAAAAGGCACTGATACAGAACCCACATATTAGATGGCAAACCTTGTACTATTCTGGCAACTGGGAAACTAAGTCTTGGTCCAAGGAAGACTGATGATGTTGGGAGTGCTTGCTGTTTAAAAAAGATGTGTTGTGAAGAGTTCCAGAGTCTGACGTGGTCAGCGCCTGAAGGCACACAAAAAAGGAACAAAAACAAAGCGGCGGCCATGCTGTGTGGTCGATGGCGTTGGCCCAGATAGGATAGGTCTGCAGTAATTGCTGAAGAAGTGACAGCAAAACAGTAGGGACAGGGAGTGTCGCCTGTCTGCTTCCTTCATGTGCAACTACGTGACTGGGAAATGGGAAGGAGGAGCAGTTCCCAACTGCCCGGGGCAGCAGAAGTGCTTCAAGCTGTCTGTGCAGCATGCCAAATGAACCTAGTGCCGCTCCCAGCAAGGGATTTATGGCTTGGCTATGCTCTGTAGTGAACTGTTAAATATGCAGATTATGGTGCAAACCGAGTAGAGATGCGGCTTGGAGCCAGCACTCCGAGGGCAGCGCACTGGAGGTCTCCCTGACTTATGATGTGTGTGGTAAATTGACGGCTGGAGATTCGGCTGCCATCAATGTGGGTGTCATGTGTGCTGCTGCTCTTGCTGCAGTGTATGCAGCATCAGGTAAACATTAACTCCAGGGCCCTTAACACGGAGGCATTCTGAAGCACAGGGATGCGTCTTCTCTGTGGCAAAAAGGCACTGCCATTCTGATTTGCCTTGTCACTGCCAAATAACAGCATTAACTGCAGCCACGAAAAAATAAGGATGGTCCATTGCCCTTTGGGTCTCACTCTTCTGTCTACAAAGGTCTCAGGTTGGCAAGCCCAAAGCAAATGAGCAGAGTCTAGCTTGTTCTGTTTTATTATGGTTGTTATGTGTGTTTTTATTGGTGTTTTAAAGTGGATTTAAAGGTTTTTTGTTATTTTGTATCATTAAAATTACAGATTTGTTAGCTGGCCTGGATTCCCTTTGCGAGGAAATATGAAGTATAAATCAACTGAAATAAAATAACTGCAGTTTTCTAAACCCTGACTCTGATTATTTGATTTAGGACTCGGGGGGGGGGGGCGCTATTGAATATTCTTTAACCCTATATTTTCTAAGATTTAACATTATAACTCTGGTTACCCATCTGTGGCTCACGTGAACCCCAAAATACACATATTGAAACATGTGAATATCCCAATACCCATATTATACAATTATTGGTTTTATAAAACTGTCATGGCTTTTCCTAAGGAATTCAGATTATAATCTGGGTAAATGCTTCAAATTCTCTGTTTAAAGTCCCTCAGCCTCCACCAGAGAGGTAATGGATGCTCTCGCAGAATGCTTCTTGAATCTGCTCATTCAACACCTGACTGGCATGGACTTCTTGCTCCCTCTTTTTGTTGCATTGCTTTCTGGTGCTCTATGCTATTAACTGGACAGCCTGCCCACAAGAGCAGAAGATCACCCTGTGCACAATTAAAGGGTTAATTCACTAGGGTTATGTCAACTCGCCAAGGTTGGAGTAGCAACAAGGGAGAGTAAGGCGATCTTTGCTGAAGTGGCACATGCCCTAATTGGCTGTGCAGTTCTGTGGGATATCTCGCCACCCGTGTATGTTTGGTTGAACGTCTCCCTGCTAAATGCAAAGCTTGAACTAAGAAAGACAACACCTCTCTGTTCCTTTCCAAATTATATACTATTTTTGTTCAGCTTTTCTGAAATACAGTATAGTTTTATCAGGATTTCTTTTCTCCTTTGTTATTTGAGCGACTCTGCTAACACAGAATAATTGGTGAGACCAATTACTAAGTCCTGTTCCATTATTTATAATCCTTACGTGCAGATCAGAAATCTCATAAATAACGGTAATAGAGGAATTGTGATTATTTGGCAGGAAAGACATTGTTTGATCTACTCTAGAATAAGAAATTGAGACTTTGACCTGGATGAAATGTTATAGCCAAAGTTCTAATTTATACATACTAGCTTCAGAGCATGAATATTTCTGAGAATTAATTTTTGGCGCTTGAGTTGACTTTGTTGCTATTTGTGTCCTTATTTGTGTATGAGAGAAATTCAGTGCTCTGCATTGCTACTCCAAGCTCCCTGGGGGGGGGGGACAGGTAATTTTGTCTGTATCCTCACCCTTCACACTATTCTAGGGGTTCTTCTGACCCCACAGAGACAATTGGGGGAGGGGCATTGGAGGGGAGGCCCCATTCTGCTTGTTGAACTGGCTTCCGCCAGCATAAAAGTTGAATCCAGCCCTAATTTTTCTTGGCTTCTAGACAAAAATATACTTATGTCCTGTCAGACCTGAGAGTGCCATTTTTTGCAGTTGACTAAGTCAAATGCTCTTCAATAACCTTGTCCTAATCTTATTCTTCACCTCAATGTTGAAAATCATAGAATGTTCTCCTAAAGCCAGCTTTCCATTCCCCACCCCCCTCAAAATCTTTGGATTTGTTTCAAAGCAATCATGAGTGTTCCCAGATATAGTTCTGAGGATGGGATCTGGCAGTCTGAGTCTTGGCTTTTAGGACTGATCTGAAGGAATAAGAATTTGCTATGCTCAGAATGCTTATAAGTTTATAAAGAAGTTCAACTTCAGGAGGGATATATTGATACAGAGATAACAGGATCAAGCAGGCTCTGGGAAATGGATCAGGAACTGAAAGAATTGTGGTGCAGAAGCAGTTAATTCCCAGGACATGAGGGAAACCTGAACTAAAATGTTTACCTGGGATGTTCAAGTCAGTCTGGAGGCAAATCAGAACTTTTCAGACCAAGCCAGCCTGAGGAACGTCAACATTCATATGATGTATTCGCAACAGACAGAAAAATCCTATAATTGGATATATAATAGCTTCTGGTTTGATCTAGAGAGGAAGAACTTCTTACTAGTAGCAGCTTCCACCACAATCAACGTAACAGTGTAGCACTAAACCAAACTCAACAGAAAAGACGCCAAAGGAAAGAGGTGCCAGTTAAGATGTGTCCTGCCTGAACTGATCTTATGGGTTCCTACAGTGGAGATCATTATGGAATTCTGCACACTTCTTGTAATAGCAGCTTGCAAACATGTCTCCATTATTAGAGGATTCATATGCATCTGGTGGAGGAGGGAGCTGTTCTGCTGTTTTGTCAGGATGGTTAACGCTTTGATGAGTTTGAATTCTTGATGTCATAAAGTTTATGGGTTTGTGTTGCTTTTTGCATGTGTGTTCATCTGGAGTGGGAATATGCTTCTTTGTAATGTTGTCTGAATTTCCTGTCTGCAACCATGCAGCATGTGAAGGAAGAATTTGGAATGAAGATGTACATTAAATGTGAAAATTGCCTGTTAATGATTTCAGGGGTTGGTTGTGTTTCATAGTTATGAAGCCATTAGCTAAAGATTTGAAGTTTGACAGAAAGGGAGAAATGGAAGTAAAAAGGGGGGAAAGTTGCAGTCCATACATCTGTCTCACTTATAGGAATGGACCAGATCTGTGAAGTTGCATTTCTCATTTTTCCCAACTTGAATTCAATTCTCCAAGTATCTGCAACAATTTGCAAGTTTTTTAAATATATATATATAATCCTTATGAAAATGTGAGTGTTTTAGAGTGAATGTCTCCTAATAAAAACATTTTTGTATAGTTTTGATTAGCAGGCATTTTTGCAAATAATTTCTCACAATATAATGCATTTTAGAATGCTATTTTCACGTATATATGAATTTTTATGCACCATGTTCACTAATTTTGTGCACATTTTCATACACATCATTTAGTTGCAGAACTGCATTGCAACATTTAGAGAAGAGCAAAGTTTGAAGGACAGCTGTGTTTCAGTTTTTTCTGTTGTGTTGTGTCAAGAAGTGCAAATTATGTATTCTTATTATTATTACAGAAACAAAATCAAATTTCTCTCCCATCCCTGCCTACTTATCTGAGGGCCCCAGTTCTCCATCCTACTCATCACCACTGGAGAAGTGGATGAGTTCCTGTCACTTGTCCTATCTGCACTGCACTGCACTAGATTGGGTGCAAGAATGACTGTGAAACTGAGGGGATGTATTTGGCATTTCCCTCTTTTGAACTGCTTCTCCTCTTAACAGCTGCCTGGTGCACAAAAATCGAAGCTTTCCTCATCATTTTATCTCCAGCCATGGAGGTACTTTGCTTCCCACAATAACTATGTAAAGACACAACAGAACTTCCAAACTCATGCAGTTCTTGTGTATATATGTACATCTTCATTGATTACATCTTGAGATTCATTCAAAATTCAAATAGAATGTTTGGTACCAATTAATGGAACCAACTGTGCGCATTTCCTCCTGATAAAGGAGGAATCCTGCCAAGGATCCTGCCCAGAGAAGCTAATGTGGGTGGCCTCCTCTCTCATGCCCTATTTCCCCTCTCCCACCCGCTTGTTTGAATTGTTCCCAGAGCAGGGTGAAGAAAAGGGGTGGGTAAAAATAGAGTGGAAAACCACAAGAGGAACTTAAATGTGTGCTGAAACAAAGGTGAATAGTTGAAAATAGGGCTGAGCCAAATTTACACATTGTATTTCAGGAACATTTTTGGCAATGCCGAAAAGCCCTTTCCTCTTTCAAGAATATTCCAGCTATTCCTAACTACATTTGCATTGCTCTTTGCAGCCTTTTCTCTCAATAGGCTTTGGTGATGTCATCGAGCGTTACCAACTCTTTATTAGCTAAGTAGCTTTATGACATTAGCTCATTAGCGGTGACTAAACGAGAAAGAAGCAATCACCAGAAGGGTTGCATGAGGGGCCCCAAACAAGAAGAAGCAGATAGGGGAACCAACAACAGTGAACAGAACTGGTTCGTGGTTTTCTAACAAAATTCAGAAAAAGGGGTTTGTACCACTCATAAGGTTTGTAAACCTCTGAAATTTTTCTGCAGATAAATTTTATGAAATACAGGAAGGAAGGAAGGAAGGAAGGAAGGAAGGAAGGAAGGAAGGAAGGAAGGAAGGAAGGAAGGTTCCCTCCACAGCATTCCAGGGACTACACTTCTGGGAATGCCTTGGGACCGATCACATTTCCTGAAGCATAGCCAGTAGAAAGCGGTACAAGGCTCTCTCCACATTTTCCTGCTGGCTATATTTCCAGGATAGGCCCTGTAAGATAAACAGCAACCTTATTTGGAAACTTCAGATTATTTAATTTCATTTAATTTATTGCGTTTATATCCCACCTGTTTCTCCAAAGGGCTCAAGGTGGCACCCATGGCTTTCCCCTTCCTCATTTAATCCCCACAAAAACACGATGAGGTCGATTAGGCTGAGAGGCAGTGAGTGGCCCAAGTGAGCCTCATGGCTAAGTCCTAGTCTGACGCTGTAACCACTATACCACACTGGCTTTCCAGATTCCTTTCCCTCACCAAGAAAATCAGCAGAGGGATAATGCTTTCGGAACAGGGTGGTTCAGTCCAGTCCTGGAAGCAGCAGGTGTTTGTGTTTGGTTGCCTTGTTATTTTCATTACTGCAGTTTCATGAGCAAATTATTGATGCGAACTGTTTACTCTCTTGTCTAGAGTGCTGCCACAGGACAGTTGGGAGACCCACTGCAATGCGATGGCACCAGTTCTCTTCCTGCAGCTTGCTCCTAAGAGGGAACTTTTGGACTTGAAGCCCTTGCTGCTGCTCCCTGTACCAAAGATGGTCGCCAGCAAGTATGCTGCAGAATCTCAAAGTGACAGAGTATTCAAAAAGTAGAAATCAAAAACAAACAAATAATTATGTAAGCCAACTTCCCCACCCTCCCCAAAGCATCCTGGAAAATCAAGTTACTGGGAACTGACCCAGGCCAGGGCTCCTGGGAAGAACTACAGAAAAGGGAGATTCTCAAAAGCTATAATTTTTAAGATTGTATCATTCAGAGGATAATTGTAACCAGCAAAACAATGTTTGCATCTCCCATTAATATAAAGTAATGACTGCATGCCTGTAGCCAGCTAACCACAGAACTGGGAAGAGATTGTCAGGCCAGCTGTTCCGCTATAAAAAGGAGTAGATTGGAAATGCTGGCAACAGCTTTTCTTCACTATTCCCAGAGCTTTGAAAGAGTAAGCTATTGAACCTTCCTATACTGTCTTTTTAAAGAATGTTTTTGTTGAAGGCATATTAAAAACTGAGTGTTGACACTGGGGGGCACATGGTAGGTGTTGTTCTGCCCTAGAAATTAAAACCTGATTGTATATTATCTAATTGCTGTATTGCTTCTGAAACCAGGCTAAATGGGAAAAACCTATTGTATTTTCTTGCATTTATATTCCACTTTTATTCTACCATGGAACTCAAAGCAGCATACATACCAGGCATCCAAACATTGACCTCCCTATGAATTGAACAAGGTAGCATCCTCCTGACCTTCAGATCATGTCTCAGGTAGATATGTAGCAGAAAGTCCAAAACATGGGGCCCAGGGAGTTGTTTCGTTCCTTACTCAAGATCTGACGAATGAGGTTCATTCCACGCATGGTACACACATTTTGTTCTGTCTATTCTTTGTCTTTTCTGTGGTGCTTTCACAAATTATTTCAATGCCCCGTGGCTCTCTTTGAGTCACTTTGAATTCTCTGGGTCCCATATAGGGCAAAAAAGTATCAAAGATATAGCCTCAAACTCTTGCACTGACTGGGTGCCAAGTTCAAATTTAGAGCTGTTCTTTAAAACATGTCCTAGCAAAAACAAAACAAAACAAAACAAAAACCTGCAGGGAATCTTGAAGATAAATTTCAACTCGAAGTCTGGAAGCTTATTGTGTACACAAATTTTTGCAGAGATTACATAGTCTTTGTGTAGGTCACAATGAAATGACACAACAATGGTGCTCGCCTCATGGCCTACAGCCACTTCTTTAGGATAATTACACTTTATATGGTAGAAAACCTTGTAAATACCTAATGGGAAAATATTTTGTTTGTTTATTATGTAAAGAATTTTCCATCTGCTCCTTAGACAAAAAAGACTCAAAAATCACAAAAAGACCATCCCTGCTCTCAGGCTTGCAGTCTAAAAAGGCACGACCTAAAGGAAAATGGATGGGAGCAGGGAGGAGATAAGCAACTCAGAATCAAGTTATTGGGTACAAGTTGCTCTAATGATGGAAAAGTTTGAGGAGAGGAGGCATTGAAAGCTGCTGGTCTCATAGCTATGATTTACATTTGAGAGAAGAACAAAATGAAAAGAAAAAAGCTATAATAGATGCTATACTGCAGTCACAAATAACAATGAAAAAGCTTCAGGATGAAAAGAAAATCTCAAACCCTAGTCATGGAATCAAAGCATGCATGAAAAATCAGGTGAGTTTTTGAAGTTGTCCCTTCAATATAAGTGATAGAAGCTTTTCCAAATATTCTAAAGCAAATACATGTACTGTTGTCATTCCTGACATATACGATAGCCTGTATCCAATGAAGTCTCTCCATGGGTGGAAGCCTCTTTGATCGGGTGGAAGTTCCCATCAGTGAAAGGGAGAGGGAAGTTAGTTCAGCAAATTTGCCCTCCGCTTGCAGCCCCCTGACCACCACCCATGCTTTTCTGAAAGACCTCTCAACCTTCAGAATTATTGGGGTTTATTTTGTGTGTGTGTAGGGGGATCAATGGTTGAGAATGAATATTCAAAATTTGCCTTCCTTCTCTGACAGAAAGCCTAGACAGAAAGCCACACACAACAATGACAATGTAAGTTTTGCCTAAAGAGTCAGACCAGAGGTTCACCCAGGCAAGTGTGGTTATCATGGCATTTTGTCTGATCCTCTCAATGGCAAGCTGAAGATACCATGACATTTAGAGAGATAAAGGATGGTTTTCCTGATTTTGTTGTGCACACCTGCATAGAAACTCATTGTCTTCTGGCTGACCTGAAATTAATTTGGTCAGTCACCGATAGGGCTATAAGAAGTCCTGCTTTGGGAAGCCTGTATACGTGCTTACTAGCAATGTGATAGCAAAGCTACTGGGAAAGAGGGATGCGGATCAGAACATGCTGTCTCTTCAGGCCAACACCGCACCTTCCCGGTATTCTTGGGCTCAAACTCCCTGAGAAGAAGGATTGATTGTTAAACCTTTCTGGGAACTGTAGCTCCTGTGGGAAGAATAGGACTCTTCTAACAATTCTCAGCACCCTTAACCAACTACAGCTCCCATAATTCTTTAAACAGACTGTTTAAAGTGGTATCAAATCAATATGAATGTACAGTGTGAATGGAGTCCACTTCATGGGATCCTCCTAGATCGAGGGTCCTGGTTGCACTCAGGACCCTTAAGCCACCCCCACAGGGTGTGTTGTTGCTTTGTCTGTTGGGCCCCGGGATCACGCTTGGCTGTTTGGGTCAACTGGGGCGTGTGGCGTGATCCCGGGGACCTATAAATGCAGCAGCACGACGGGGGTGGGGCACTTGCTTCACGCTGCCGAACACCTGCCCTCCCTCCCTATTTTAGGTGCTGCTGCTTTGGCCTTGCTTTGGATTGGGTCGCCTGCTTTGGAGCAGGGGATGGCTAGGAATTTTTCCATTTAGCAGATTGGCTTTAGCCACTTGGTTTTCGCCTACCCCCTTAGCAATTGTCACAACTTTGTAAGGTTTGGGGGTTAGGCATTGGTTTATAGAAATGTGCGGGAGGGGAGGTGTGGCCATCACCTGCCCCTGCAGAAATAGGGTATTCCGGTAAAGGAATCTGGGGGTCCTGGATTTTGTCTGAAGTCCGCTAGAGGGGCTAGGGCTATGCCAGGACCACAGGAACCCCGGGGTGATTTTCACCGATGTTGCTCCCTCGTTTGGTGTTTACCCTTTCAGCCAGAGAGGCAGGAGTCAGTTATAGTCCCTGACCAATGCCTAGTCTAATACCGCTCAATTTGTTTTGTAATCAATAAAGTTGTAGCCTAAATTTTGCCCAAAAACTTAAACTAAAATTATGTGTCCGTTTGTAGTTATTTACTGGGGAAGGACTTGGGGGCCCCAGGGAGCAATCAATTTCCACCTCGCTGCCCACTGCTACTGGCCACAGCCTATGTCAGTTTTATGGCTAATAGGGAGCTGCTTTAAGATTCCTTCAGGCTGTTTTGACCCTTTTATGGTGTAAAATATGGGATGGAGATTAGGATCCTGGATCACATAATTAACACAGCAAACAGAAAACAAGAGCACGGGTGTTTATATCTACATGGGCAATTTTTAAGCTTTTGGGTTTGCAGTAAGGGAGGGCTCCAGTTCCTCTCCACACAGTGCAGCAGGGGGTGAGGTCCATTTATCTTCTGAGTGTCTCTGAAAACCTGGCAGTGGTCCCAACCTTCATCCAAAGCTCCTACTGCGAAAGAAGGAATTCTTCCACAACCCCTTCTGGAACCTGTAATACCCATCCAAAGTTAGCTATTCCCTGGGGAAGAAGGGGGAGCTGGCCTGAGTGAGCCTTGCGTTGATTAATATTAGAGGAGTGATAGATTATGACTTGATGGCTCTAGAATCTTCTCTCTTTTTTGTCGTTTCCTTCTTTGATGGCAGGAGGGGGAAAGCAACAGACAAAAGACCGAGAGAAGGGGAAAGGGTGGCGG
The DNA here is from genome assembly GCF_964188305.1 of Podarcis bocagei. NCBI lineage: Eukaryota > Metazoa > Chordata > Lepidosauria > Squamata > Lacertidae > Podarcis > Podarcis bocagei. The sequence continues at coordinate 54,633,977 of NC_138125.1, forward strand.
GGGTTGGAGAGAGAGAGAGAGAGAGAGAGAGAGAGAGAGAGAGAGAGAGAGAGAGAGAGAGAGAGAGAGGTGTGTTTTGAAATCTGCTTCCTTTTGGCCACGCTTGAACTTCCAAGCATCTGCATTTGACTGACATCCTTAGGAAACAGGGGAGAAACTCCATGCTGAGCCGACTCTTTGCCCTGCTCAGAAAGGAGGAGGCATCTGGCTTTAAGAAGCCGAAAGAGATGCCTTTAATGTGCCTGTCACTCTGCACTACAGAGGTGCACTTGGGCTCAGAGAGGGGGGTTGTTTTTTAATGGAACGTTCCATTCTGGAGGGCTTCCAGAGGAAGGGGGGTTTCGGCCTTTTCAGGGATTAGGTTACCCGGGTATTTAATTTTTTTTAAAAAAAACTGCTTTGTGTGACCTTCTCAAAAGGAACAATAGAGGGCTCTGGTTGCTAACCTGGAAAACCAGATAGATTCTTTGAAGTTGGCCTTTCCAGTTCCAGTCACCAGCTGCTGACTGGGAGAGAAAGCGGGTGGGTGTTGGGTCCACGTCAGAGATGTTCACCATCTTCCGTTTATTGAGTACAAACTGGCATATGCACTCTTTTGCATAATGGTGACTAAGAATATCTTTGCATGCCACACAGCTGCCTCTCAGTTCTGCAACCCCAGGGAACAGGCACATGTGTAGGGCATATGACATTGCTAAGTACAGCAGAGAATCTTGCCGAAAGGGGGGAATGATTGCTCTGATCAATGAAGCCCCCGGCTAATACTGAATTAATCAGGAGAGACGAAAGCCTCAGATCCAGGATTGAAAGAGGATGCAAGTTGCAGACAATTTACCCCCACAGAAGCTCTTGCCTGATAGATTCACTGGAAGTGGTTCTTAAAATGATAGAACATATCCCTGCCTCAATCCAGAGAAGATTTGCAGCACAAACCTATACATGTTTCCTCAAAAGAAAGTCCCACTGTGACCAATGGGACTTATTATCTAAGTGTGTTTCAGATGGCAGCCTTAATTTTCAGTTTAGATGAAGGCTCCCCCACCTGGTGCCCCCCCCCATATTTCTGGACTACAACTCCCCTCTTACTGACCGTAGGCCCTGCTGGTTAGTGCCATTGGGAGTCACAGGGTGAAGTAGCTGAAGGGCACCTGGTTGGACAATGCTGGCTTAGGTTATCAACTCTTTGGGGCAGGACCCCCTTGCTTACATTGCTTTATAAAGTGCCATAGAAGCTGATTGTACAATATATGTTATGATCATTAGGCTCTATGACAGTGATGATGCTCCTGGTTTTCCTCAATAAACGGTGGCTATTACAGTGGTAGCTTGGTACTCAAACGGCTTGGCTCCTGAACAATTTGGCTCCTGAATGCTGCAAACCTGGAAGTAAGCGTTCCAGTTTGCAAAAGTTTTTCTGAAGCCGAACGTCCGATGCAGTTTCCGCGGCTTCCGATTGAGTGCAGGAAGCTCCTGTAGCCAATTGGAAGCCACGCCTTGGTTTCTGAACCATTTCGGGAGTCAAATGGTGAGTTTACTTTCAGCACTTCATCCCAAAACATCCGGTCAATGACACTTTTGTCTATGGAGAAGGTTGCAATCAAGTCAAAATAATTGGTTCCTGCTTCCGCTAACCTTTTCCAATCTAACAAAGTTCAAAATCTGTTAATTTTATGAATGTGTTGCAAGACCATTAAAAAAAAAACCCCAAAGCATATGACAATTTGACGATGGTTCAGCAGGCATAAAATATGTGTGCCAACATCTGATGCCAAATCATAGAACCAACTTGGCATGTTCTGAAAACAAGTTGAGTGGACTCATGCAGCACCATACATACACTGTATGTATGGGATGCACTGAAGAAACCATATTGCTTTAGCATTTGCCCTGACTCATTTCACATGTGATCCCTTAATCCAGTAGCTTTGCAGTGACTTAATAAATACAGGTTGAGTTGTGTGTTGGACACAAACCAAAGCAATCTCATGGCCACATGCATTTGGCCATGTGAAATATTTGTGGTTATCAAACACACAGAGAGACTCCCAGTAGCACTTTTATATTTCAGAGTACAGTGGTACCTCAGATTAAGTACTTAATTCGTTCCGGAGGTCTGTTCTTAACCTGAAACAGTACTTAACCTGAAGCACCACTTTAGCTAATGGGGCCTCCTGCTGCTGCCGCACCGCTGAAGCACAATTTCTGTTCTGATCCTGAAGCAAAGTTCTTAACCCAAGGTACTATTTCTGGGTTAGCAGAGTCTGTAACCTGAAGCGTATGTAACCCGAGGTACCACTGTATTATATGAACATCACATTATTTGTACAAGTATATGAAAGAGGACCACACTTTTGACACTTTTGACGCAGATGGCGCTGTGGTCTAAACCACAGAGCCTAGAACTTGCCGATCAGAAGGTCGGTGGTTGGAATCCCCACAATGGGGTGAGCACCCATTGTTCAGTCCCTGCTCCTGCCAACCTAGCAGTTCGAAAGCACGTGAAAGTACAAGTAGATAAATAGGTACTGCGCTGGCAGGAAGGTAAACAGTATTTCCGTGTGCTGCTCTGGTTTGCCAGAAGCAGCTTAGTCATGCTGGCCACATGACCCGGAAGCTGCCTGCGGAAAAACACCAGCTCCCTCAGCCAGTAAAGTAAGATGAGCGCCACAACCCCAGAGTCATCTACGACTGGACTTAATGGTCAGGGGTCCCTTTATGAGGGATGGTATCAATCCTAACCCTAACTCTTCTGCATTTCTCACAGAATTGTGGAAAATAGAAACCTGCCTTATGATCCATCTAGACCAATACTGTATACACTGTTTGGCAGTAGCCATCCAGGATTTCAGACGGGGTCTCTCCCAGTCCTACCTGAATGTGCTGGGAATGGTACCTGGGACCTTCTGCATATAAGTAGATGCTCTCCCACCGAACAACAGCTCTTCCCTGTGAAGTCAACGACATATTTTAGAGCACATGCTCATTGTGATTCAAGGACCCGCCACCCACTTGGGGATAAGAAAGACACATGGACACAGTATATTAGGTTAATGGGCTAAAAAAAGGCCACAACTTTATTGATTACAGCATGTGAGAGGTATTGGCTTAGGCATTGGATAAAACAACAGAGCGTGACTCCACCCCCTCAGGGAGGGGTGAGTCTAACAAGGGTTAACCACCAGTGGGAGGAGCCTGTTGATGCAAATACAACTGAAAGCTCCCCCTGATGTCACCGGGGGTCGTGCCATGGCCCTAGCCACCAGCAAGGGCATTGGACAGGATCCACGACTGCCAGATTCCTTTACTGGAATAACCAAAAAGTGGAGGGGTAGGCGATGGCCACATCCTGCCCTCCAATACACAAACATACTCCAATGCCTTACCGCCAATACCTAAAAGTTGTGACGATTTGCTATGAGGTAGGCGAAAAACCAAGAGGCCGGTGCCAATTTGCCAGTTGGATAAAAATTCCTACTAGGCCCCTTGGACGACCAAGGCGACCAACCACAGGTCCATAGCAATGTCAAGAACCAAGCAATGAACTAAAGGGAGGGTGGGTGGGTGATCCGACGAAAACCAGAAGCGGAATGAAAGGGAAGTGCTGCCGCAGCTGTATTTGAGCAGCTAAACCCTGCCCCCAAGCCACCACCTGATTGGTTGGCTACCTGGGGGCGTGGCGCAACAGCCAGGCCAGCTGGGCAGGGGCTGGAATGCCCCCTGCCAATGCCGGAAACGGCTCCTGCTCACAACTGCCCCCCTCTGTAAGAAGGAGAGGCTTTATCCAAGCTTCTTTGGTCTCACCATGACCTTATATGAACACATGGTGCTGTGTTGGTAACACATCTAGCACTCCCCTGCAGATCTTAACTACAGAAGATAATTGGCTGTAGTTGCTAAGCTAGCTATTCAGGGCAGGTTATATAACACTATTGATATTCTAATGGAAGAAAGCCAGGATTTCAGAACGCAATTTGAAAATTATTAAACTAGGCCCATTTTATAAAAGGAATGGTAACTTTGAAAACTGCCCAAGGCCATGTAACTATTGATAGGGAATATGGGGTATTATGGGAGGGGTAGCACCTCTGGTGGGGGACAGTCATGCTCCTTCGGGGGTAGTTTGTCCACCCTTGGTCTCCATCCTGTACTCAGCTCTCACCTGTGGCTCCTAGAAGCTGTCAACATGCGACAGCAGCCACACCCTGGGAAACGGCTCCAATTGTCTGGCTAACCCAGGTGAGGGTAGTCCATGGGTCTCAAACCCTCGGTGAGTAAGGGACTTCACCTGCATGCGAAGGCAGGCTCTGTCAGATTGAGCAGACAATACCAATGGCAGGATCAACAGTCAAGAAGGTGGCTACTGCCTGTGCTGTTGAGGGAAATGAGGGTCAGATGGGGCTCATTGCCTTGCAGAGGTAGCCCATGTAGAAGAAGGTAAACTCTGATCCTAAACCTCTGCTGCCTTGTGGCTATACTCATTCGTGAGAAAGGCTTCAGGAGTAAACGCCAAGGAAAAACCCCTGTTGCCTTTTCTGTGGGAGAAGAAAAAACTAAGGAGCCCTTAAGATGGTTGGACTGCACCCTGTTTGCCTCCTTTGAGCAATTGCTGCAGCCAAACCGGTGCCAAATTTATTGCTCTGCTTTCCATTAACAAGGCCAAGAACCCTCTTGTTGTCTAGATAGTCTAGGATCTCCATACACACTTGTGCCCTGAGGAGTTCACTTCAGTGCTGCTAACAGCAAAAACAACACAGAAAGCAGCAGTTATCAGTTACCGGTCTCTGCAGCTACAGCAGGTGCTGTGATTCTCCATCAGTTGACTTCACCCCCCGGAGGTGGATTCCACCATCTCCCGGACAGATAGATGCAAACAACAGTGGAGCTCTAATCTCTCATGTTCAAAGCCATCACATTTTTATATTATAAGCCACCCTGTGATCTTCGGATGAAGGGCAGTATATAATTTATAAGCTTATAAATATTCATAATCATACGGTACTTCATTGGATCACACTGGCCCTTGACAGAAACTGATATTCTGGCAAGAACTTGCCCCCCTGCTCAAACAACCAAAGTGAAGTTTGCTATCACACTGGCAAGAGCCGTAGTCTAGGAATTTGTCTTCTTGAATGATCTGCCTTATCGTTGTAAGAGTAGCCCAGGCCAGGTTTTGTTTATTCATTGCATACAATCGGCCTCCAATTCCACATTCTCTGGCCCAGGCGCAAATGCAAGGGAGGCCCACAGGGCCACTGCTCTCCATGTTTCAATCCTATCAACCTAGTGAAATCCTGCTCTGAATGTTGAGAGATGGTAAGCTTATGCATGTCCAGATGAAGAACCTACAATGATAGATAATACCCATAAAACCCAGCCTTGCTCTGAGGAATGGAGGATGATTTATCCCTCTCTGGACAGCTCAGCTGCACGGAGCAAAGAGCGGAAATCCTACGGGAGCTGCGGGGCACACATCAAAACTCTGTGTCACAGTGTGTACCACACCCGGGGCTCCAGTTCAAAGGCATCACATGCAGCGACCGAAGACTTATGGTGATGCCAAGCTAATAAGCAAACGAAACAATAAATTACTCAAAAGCCATCATTACATGCTCTCTTCCCCCTGGAGCTGGTGCGCACAAGCCCTCATTCTGAGCAAGCACTTCTAACACCCAATTACTCATACTTAACCCCCTAGAACGGAATCCAAGGCAGCTCCAGCAAACCATTCATCTTTGCGGAGGAGAAACCTTTTAAAGTCCCTGCTCCGCAGCCATTCTGTTTATTGTTAAGATGAGCACATGGGTTACACGAACTGTTCTTATTTATCTTCAGTGCTTGCCTTTTAGGTCATATGGGGGGGAGGGGGGCTTGCCCGGCATTTCCCAATGCTGTCTTTACCAAATTACTCTTATTTATACCCCCAAGATCCCAGCGTTATAGCTTCCAGATAGAAGATGGTGGAAGAGAAGCCCAAGAAAGGCTTCCGAAGCTTCGAGAGGCCCTCCAAAGTTTGAGCCTCTTATTGCTGCAGAAGGGTAAGAATATCACAATGGCAAAAGAAGGGTCAGGATTCTGAGGACCTGGGTGGCAAATGTGTCCAAACGTGAGCAAGTACCATGCCTGTGTTTGGAGAGGGCAAATGGGAGTATTATGTGATCATACCTCTGGCTAATCTTATTTATTGCAAAAGGCTGCTTCCCATCCTCAGAGGCATTCCAAATATGCTCTATGGCACTGTGTCCTCAGGTCCAGTTGTTAAAAAACCAGACACTGTTACCTTTAGCAAAGAGAAGAAACATTTTGTGCATGTTCATGGGCACTTTGATATTAACTTCTTTAAAACAAAGTAATATTGGAGAAGGCACTGCTTAGAGGCACTATATATGTCAACATTTGAAGAATCATAGAATCATAGAATCATAGAGTTGGAAGAGACCACAAGGGCCATCGAGTCCAACCCCCTGCCAAGCAGGAAACACCATCAGAGCACTCCTGACATATGGTTGTCAAGCCTCTGCTTAAAATCCTCCAAAGAAGGAGACTCCACCACACTCCTTGGCAGCAAATTCCACTGTCGAACAGCGCTTACTGTCAGGAAGTTCTTCCTAATGTTTAGGTGGAATCTTCTTTCTTGTAGTTTGGATCCATTGCTCCGTGTCCGCTTCTCTGGAGCAGCAGAAAACAACCTTTCTCCCTCCTCTATGTGACATCCTTTTATATATTTGAACATGGCTATCATATCACCCCTTAACCTCCTCTTCTCCAGGCTAAACATGCCCAGCTCCCTTAGCCGTTCCTCATAAGGCATTGTTTCCAGGCCTTTGACCATTTTGGTTGCCCTCCTCTGGACACGTTCCAGTTTGTCAGTGTCCTTCTTGAACTGTGGTGCCCAGAACTGGACACAGTACTCCAGGTGAGGTCTGACCAGAGCAGAATACAGTAGCACTATTACTTCCCTTGATCTAGATGCTATACTCCTATTGATGCAGCCCAGAAGAAGAAGAAGAAGAAGAAGAAGAAGAAGAAGAAGAAGAAGAAGAAGAAGAAGAAAGCAGCCATTCTTTAATATTTTGGGGTGCTATATGCAGTGGTGGGTAGCCTATGCAGCTCTTGTCCTTTTCTGAGTAAACCTGGAAGTAGAAGGCTTGGCAACATCAACAAAGTGATCATGAGTCTCCAAAGTGCTAGCTGTGTCCATACTGTCTACACCAAGGATGGTGAAGCTTTCTTTGGCCCAGTGCCATATCTAAGCAACCTTCTGAGGACCACAAGCCAGTAGTGAGTGGGACCATGGGCAAAAACAGTAGACCAACAAATATAGTTTACATTTAGCCAGTGAGGCCCTTCTCTGTCCTCCATCCAGGGCAAGGAAGAGGCACAATCAGAGTTTGAAGACACTTTTCAGCTGGGTAAAATATAATCAAGGAAGGTATGAAACAGGTCTGATTAGGCGTGTGGCCCAGGAGAGGGCCAGATAGGCCAAGAGGTCCACATTTGATCTCCCTGGGTCTAAGGATGTACTGTGCATCCCTGGTCCACACTACCTGGCAATGGCTTTCCCAGCCCAACCTGCAAATGCTATGAATTGGACCTGGTACCTTTTGCATGCAAGGCAGCTGCTATACCACCAAGCTCCATTGTATGGGAATAAATAACACAGTAAGAGGAGGAACTGATTCAGACGGATGTTGTGAGAGGATGCAGGTGGGTAAGACTCACACCTGGGACTTAATGCTTTGTTAAAGTTAAATAAAACAGAAATCCTGTTGAAGGAAAGGAAGAAACATCAGTGTTTATCATCAGATAAAGGGAAAGAGCTTCAATAGTGCCCCTTAGGGGGGTGGGAACCATATGGCATGATAATAAAAATACCCAACCTTCATACAGTATGTGTGAAGTAATTCAAGTGTTTCTCTTACCTGAGCTCAGTAACTAATAATAATAATAATAATAATAATAATAATAATAATAATAATAATAATAATAATTTATACCCAGCCCATCTGACTGGGTTTTCCCAGCCATTCTGGGCAGCTTCCAACCAAATATTAAAAGCAGTACCGCATCAAACATTAAAAACTTCCCTAAACAGGGCCGCCTTCAGTTGTCTTTTAAAAGTAAAATAGTTGCTTATTGCCTTGACATCTGCTGGGAGGGCGTTCCACAGGGTGGGTGCCACTACCAAGAAGGCTCTCTGCCTGGTTCCCTGTAACCTCACTTCTCGCAGTGAGGGAACCACCAGAAGGCCCTCAGTGCTGGACCTCAGTGTCCGGGCTGGATGATGGGGGTAGAGACATTCCTTCAGGTATACAGGACAGAGGCCGTTTAGGGCTTTACAGGTGAGCACCAACACTTTGAATTGTGCTTCGAAGCATACTGGGAGAGTATTATTTGTTAGATAAGATGCCCAAGGACACTTTTCCGATGTTACACGGGGATATGGGGAATACAAAAACACATGGTTTACCCTTGATGCTGCTGTTTGTGTATGCACATTTAAGTTTGATTGTGTTGGATTCTACATATTTATTAATTTTTCTTAGCCACTTTGAAGGTTTTTTTTGTTTTGCAAAACAGAAAGCCAAAGTTTAGTGACTTAAATAAATTCCAGAGAGATTCTAAAATACGGTACATTAATCGTTGCACAATCCATGATGTGGAATGAGACAATTGCCTCAGGTGGTGGGTGTGAGGGGCAGCAAATTGCCACCCCATGAAGAATTTTTAACATTCTGGTGGTCCCAAAAGCTTGCTCTCTACTTTGTGATGTTTTGGTTGGTGATAAGAAAGGATTTTTTCAAAAGGACATTGCCACTCTAGCCCTTAGCCCTATATGGAACCTCTGTTGGCAACCCCTTTCTCTGTTTCGCTTATTTGGTGCCATGCAAAGGACTGGCAAATAGCACCTCAGGAGATGATGCCCTCAATCCCTCTGTGAAATAAGTGGTGGTTCATGATCGCTTTCCATCCCTTCTACACTGGGTAGACTTACACTGTAGCGTGTTGCATGTAAGATGGAGATCTCTGCACATGTGCGCTGCGTTGATCGCCACAAATTAACACACTGCAGTAAAAGCTCATAAAGATGAAACACCATGTAATATACTGCCACCACACAATCTTATCTGTAACAAAGATCTAGTGGCGACCAGATCTTTGTTACAGAAATGACAGCTCAGCTGAGAGAAGGCAGACAGGGAGAGAACTTTTAAAAGTAAAAAGAAGAAGTTGTGCTTTTCATAGGGTTTCCTATAGTGGGGATTTCACGTAACTTTCCTCCTTGTCTTTGGGACTGGTATGAACATGATTGCTATAGTATAAGCCTGCATCAGTACTATTGAATTGACACCCATCTACATCTATCACATATATATCATGGTTTGGGGAGTTATACTTGTCACTAGCTATAACTCAAGCTTTTATTATAATCATGACCATATGGTTAATGGGACTTAATAAACCACGGCTGACCTGGGCTCTGCATCACAAATCTCCCCCTTCTGCCTTCCCCTGCCCAGCTTATCGCTACATGATCTGCAGAGCAACTGCAATTTAATGATGTCAAATGGCTGGCATGTCACATTTTCACTGGCCATTTACTAAATAATGGAGAAGGAATAAAGTGCCTCCAATCCAAAAGTGCCAGAGGTGACTGATAGCTGGCTTGTGTATTGTATAAAAACACGTCCAAGTAAATCTGACCAGGAAACAAAAAGAAGACCACTTTCCAAACGATTCCAGGCAACTTGTTGGTGAACATTCATAATACACTTCTTATGAGTGGAGGGAACCATGTCAAACGCAGTATGTGCTTCTACACCAGTTGCTACGAATTGCAAGTTGGGTGAGTGCTGTTGCTCTCAGATCCTGTTTGAGGGCTTGCCATAGTGGCTGAACTAGACGGGTCTTTGGTCTGATTCAGCATGACTCTTCTTATGTTCATACTCTGCCAAGAATTTTCTGTTCAGAATATTAACAAATAAGGGATTTAAAGACATTGACTTGTATTGCTGATTAACAGATAGAAAGGATAAATGTTGGCACCATACAGTGAACACACATAAAATCATAGTATTTAAGCAAGTGCTAACATGTTTTCCCCCCCGAATAAAAAAGGTGTATGGAAACCTCTCCCCCAGACCCTGTGATTGGTTAATTTATTTGCATGCATGAGTCTCCCACAACCTAGTGCTTTCCAGATGTTTTGCACTACTACTTCCATTTCATTTCTGACAATTGGCCAAGCTGGCTGGGGTTGATAGGAATTGTAGTCCGAAACACCTGGGAAGCAGGTTGGGGCAGAGTGATATGCATTCTATTCAAAGTCTTAGTAAGCAGTTACCCCTTATTTATATCTACTGGACAGGATCATTCCTAGTTACACAAACACACACAACCATCAGCACCACCATTTCCTTTGTTTTTGTTTTTTGTGTCACCATTTCCAATACACAGTTCCATGTTAATGGAAAAACTAAATTGATGTTGTGATATTCTTGCATTGGTGGTAACATATTCCCAGCAATGCCCATGTCACAATATCCATCAGTAAGCCCAGAGGACATGTAGAAGGACATGAGGAAAATTATATGATATATTTGAGAAACTCCTGTTTCCGAAATTCCAGAATCCTTTTGCACTTCCACTAATCTAAAATAAAGTTTCTCTAAAGTTTCCACAGCATTAGCTAGATCTTTCAGAAGATTTCTTATACACTTTCTTTATGCTAATCAAGTGTAAAATTAAAGGCATCCTTTTTTAAAAAAAATGATACATACATTTAATATTTTGAGCCACCCATGTAAGTATTTCTTATGGTCATAGGAGCAAAATTCATTTCTAAGACTCTACAGATGTGAAAGCCAGGTAGTATCCTGACTTCCGGTCGGTGCCAGCGCTTAATGGCGGTCCTGCCTCCGAGCTCCGGAGAAGGACTGCTTCGCAAGTTCGGGTCTTACCCGCTACGGCGAGCGGGGGACCCCTAAAATCCCAGGCGCTGAAGCCTGAGAACAAGGAGACTCGGTGGGCACCATTTGCGCCCCCCGGTACCGTGAAAGAGCCTTTTTAAAGGCTACGGATCGACATCGGGAGTGAGCGCGGTGCTGAGAGTCGCTACCCAGCCTGCGAAGTGAAGCCGCGTCGCCATTAGCGGAGAGCGCCGATTTCTTCCTGAAAAGAAATTTGGACTGAATTCCCGTGAGTAGGAACTGAAAAACAATTGGGAAACTTTAGAAATTGAGCTGAAAGCGGGGGGTTAAATCAAGGAAGTCTGCCTTCCCCCGACTGCATGAAATTTAAAGCAGCGGAACTTTAAACTTGCATCCGATGAAACTTGCTTTCTAAGTAACTGAACCGGGCACGGGGATTTTGGATCTCCCCTCTAGCTAGCAGGGCAGAGGGGAGACGAATGAGACTGTAAATCTGCAAGATCTATTTCAAGCAAAATCCTCTGCTGTCTCGCTCTAAAAGCACGAAACGGTCTGCCTTCTCAGAGCAATAGCTCATTGAACCGACTTTGCCCACAAAGTAATACTATGATACTGTGATACAAAGTTTATACAGTGATTGGCCACAGTGTAATACAAGGGGAAACAACATAGACTGTGAAACTGTGAAACTGTGAAACTGTGGCAATTTGCAGCTACAAGTTTATAGCAATATTGACTCTGACTGTAAAATCCTTCTTTTTTACACCTTTGGACATTCTCCTTTGTTCTTGTATTTGAACTTTTTACTTTATGGCCATTTTGATTTGCTCCCCCTAGAGGGTAATGAATGTTTGACACGGCCCAGGACAGTGGAATTTCCCAGCAGAACAGCTCCCGTGGGAAGTGACCTTGACATGAGTGGTACACAGGAAGAGATTGTCACAAGAGCTAAAATAAGACAACAACAACAACAGCTGCAACAGCAGTCGTCAAAGAAAAGAGGCTCAATTTCAGCTGCAGCTCCAGGACCAGCAGGAATAACAGAACAGGAAAAAGCAGCAGCTGCCTCTATGGAAGCGGTGACAGATGCCTTGCTTAAGATAAATCAAACTCTGGAGTCTTTGACAAAACAAACTTCAGAAAATACGCAAAAATTAACAGAGATATCAGCAAGATTAAATCAGAATACAGAATCCATCAACAAACTGGTAGAGGAAAACGCAACCACACGCCAAATTGCCGAGGATGCGAAAGCTGCTGCTGGAGAGACGCAGGAGAGACTAGAACCGATTGCCAAGAAGGTCTATGAGCACGACGCAACTTTGGCCTTATGGGACTTACAGAGAAAAGAGAGAAACTTAAAACTAAGGTTGGTTCCAGAGAATGAGAGAGACAATCTCGCGGAATACCTGACACGGGAGTTTGTGGGCTGTTGGGATTTGGAGGAAGACGAATTTAAAATCACAACAGCTTTTAGACTGGGCAAAAAACAGGACAGAAAGACCCCGAGAGACTGCTTGATCACACTCAGATCCAAGGAAGAAAGAGACAAAATCCTAGGATTACACTTTCAAAAGGCCCTTCAAATTGGTAACTCAACTGTACAGATCTTTAAAGACATCCCAAAATACATCCTGGACTTAAGAAACTTCTACAAGGATTTGGCCCTCTTGCTAAAGAAAAACAACATCCGTTTTAGGTGGGAATTCCCACAAGGACTGTCATTTGACTATAAATTAAAAAAGGTGAAAATAAAGACAATCCAAGATAAAGATAAATTTCTGGCAAGACACCAGGAGGACCTCCAGAAGGGGACTGTGGACGTACTGGCAGAACAGAGGAGAGCACTAGACATTCTCAACCTTTCGATTGGACAGAAACCATTACCATCAGAAGAAGAGCAACAACTTGGAGCTGTTGGAGGAGCTATAAGAAAACAATAAGATGGCTCTACAATTCCTTAGCTGGAATTGTAATGGACTGAATGGGCCTTTGAAGAGAAGACAAGTATTTCACATTTTGAACAGAGAACAATTGGATTTGATATGCCTACAAGAAACACACATAACCAGAGCCCATAGGAGACTACTTACAAACAAAAGGCTAGGACAAGAATTTGTTTCATCAGATAAAGTTAAGAAAAGAGGAGTTGTAATATATGTGAAAGAAAAATGGGCCCCAAAAATGATTTTTAAAGATGAACAAGGGAGATATTTGGCAGTGGAGATACAAGTACAAGGAGAAAAACTGTTAGTTGTTGGAATTTATGCACCAAACGAAGGCAAATCTGACTTCTTTAAGAGACTTCATGAAACCCTTACGGACTATCTGGACTATAATATGATAATGATGGGAGACATGAATGGCGTGGTCTCTACGAATATGGATAAGTCACAAAGACTAACAATCACTAAGGAAGGGAGACTGCCTAAGACTTTCTTTGAAATGACTGAAAACATGGACTTGATAGATATATGGAGAGTAAGGAACCCTCTGGAGAGAGAGGGAACCTTTTTCTCCCAAGCAATGCTGACCTGGACCAGAATCGATCAAATCTGGATTACTAGTGGTATGGCTCCAAAGATTAAGAAGGTAGAAATCTGCCCAAAAACTTGCTCCGACCATAACGCCGTGAAGATGGAAATGAAACTAACATCAACTGGACAATTTAGATGGAGAATGAATGACACCCTCTTTCGAGACAAGGAAATTCTTACGAAGGCCCAAAAAACTTTAAAAGACTATTTTGAAATAAATTTGAGGGCTGACGTTGAGAAAAGAGTGATCTGGGACGCAAGTAAAGCCGTGATGCGAGGCTTCTTGATTCAACAAAACTCAATAAAGAAGAAAAAACAGAATGAGAAAAAAGAAAAGATTTTGGAAAAGATAAAGGAAGGAGAGAAAAAACTAAGAGCAAAGCCAAAGTCCCAGGAGATTTTAAGAGAGATTAAGCTATATCAGTCACAATATATGGAATTGATGAACCTAGAGATTGAATGGAAGATAAAACAGATGAAGCAAAAGACATTCGAATCGGCAAACAAATGTGGTAAACTTCTGGCATGGCAATTGAAGAAAAGGCAGAAATTAAATACAGTCACAAGTCTAGAAGTGGATGGAAAGAACATATCTAAACCTAATGAGATTAGAAACTGTTTCTTAGGCTATTTTAAAAAGCTTTATACCCAAGGCCCGCAAAATGAAGAAGATATAGACAAATTCCTTGGAAAATTTGGATTACAAAAAATCTCTCATCAAAACAAGATCGATTTGAACCAGAGAATATCAGAGCAAGAGATAGAGGCTGCCATTCAGAATATGCAACTAGGCAAATCTCCAGGACCAGATGGGCTGACTTCAAGATACTACAAATCACTGAAGGAATGGTTGATTCAACCACTGAAAGAAGTCTGTAATGAGATCCTTGAGGGAAAAAGGGCACCTGAATCGTGGAAAGAAGCATATATTTCACTCATACCAAAGACAGAGACTGAAAAGACTCAATTGAAGAACTACCGCCCAATATCTTTACTCAATGTGGATTACAAAATTTTTGCAGACATTTTGGCAAAAAGACTTTAAAGAGTGTTGATGGAGAAGATTCATAGGGACCAGGCAGGCTTTCTCCCTAAAAGACACCTGGCAGACAATGTTAGAAATGTGATAGACATTTTGGAAAAGCTAGAGGTGAATATAAACACTAAAGCAGTATTGATCTTTGTGGACGCGGAGAAAGCCTTTGATAATATTTCCTGGAGCTTTATGTTAAAGAATCTTCAGGGGATGGGGGTAGGTAAAGGTTTTGAGAATGGTATGGCTGCAATATATTCTGAACAAAAAGCTAAATTGATTGTAAATAATGTAGTGACGGAGGAACTTAAGATAGAGAAAGGAACACGACAAGGGTGTCCAATCTCCCCATTACTTTTTATTTCAGTCCTGGAGGTGTTGCTGAATATGATAAGGGAAGACCAGCAGGTCAAGGGTGTCCAGGTCGGAGCTAAACATTACAAGTTAAGAGCGTTTGCAGATGACCTAGTATTGACTTTGCAAGAGCCAAACGCTAGTACGAAAAAGGTGTTAGAAATAATACAACAGTTTGGCCAGGTAGCTGGATTCAAGCTGAATAAACAAAAAACCAAAGTCTTAGGCAAAAATCTAACAGATGCAGAAAAGGAGAAGTTCCAAGAGGAGACAGGGTTGACACTGGTCAAGAAGGTGAAATATCTAGGGGTCTATTTGACATCAAAAAATGTGAATTTGTATAAAGATAACTATGAAAAATGTTGGTCGGAAATTAAAAAAGATCTAGAAATTTGGTCAAGTTTGAAACTGTCAATGCTAGGCCGAATCGCTGTGATTAAAATGAATGTATTGCCTAGAATGTTATTTTTGTTTCAGACCTTGCAGATCCTGGATAAGATGGAATGTTTTAAGAGGTGGCAGAAAGATATTTCAAAATTTGTCTGGCAGGGCAAAAAGCCCAGAATTAAATTTAAAATACTGACAGATGCGAAGGAAAGAGGGGGATTTGCCCTGCCGGACTTGAAATTGTACTATGAGGCAGCAGCATTTTGCTGGCTGAAAGAATGGATGCTCCTCGAAAATACAGACATCTTAGATCTGGAAGGTTTCAACAACTCTTTTGGTTGGCACGCATATTTATGGTATGATAAAGTTAACAGTATCTTCAAGAATCACATTGTTAGAAAAGCATTGTTTAATGTTTGGAGAAGATACAAAGACCTTTTGGAAAACAAAACCCCTAGATGGGTCTCACCAGTGGAGGCCAAAGCAGTGAAGAAACTCAATATGGAGGTCGGATGGCCGAAGTATTGGGAAATTTTGGAACAAGATGGAGATAAGTTGAGATTGCAAAGCTATGAGAAACTGAAGCATAAGGTACAAAATTGGTTTCAGTATCATCAAATAGTGGAATTTTTCAAACAGGACAGGAAAATTGGTTTCCAGATGGAAAAATCAAAATTAGAAACTGAACTGCTAGAACCTAATACTAAGAATTTATCCAGAATGTATAATTTGTTGCTGAAATGGAATACACAGGAGGAAACAGTCAAATCAGCCATGATTAAATGGGCACAGGATGTTGGTCATAACATTATGTCAGATGACTGGGAATGGTTATGGAACACCGGTATTAAATTTACGGCATGTAATGCCTTAAAGGAAAACATTATGAAAATGGTGTACAGGTGGTACATGACCCCAGTCAAGCTGGCAAAAATTTATCATTTGCCCGATAACAAATGTTGGAAATGTAAAGAGACTGAAGGTACCTTCTACCACCTTTGGTGGACATGCCCGAAGATTAAGGCTTTTTGGGAAAAGATCTATAATGAAATGAAAAAGGTACTTAAATGTACTTTTCCTAAAAAGCCAGAGGCCTTTCTCCTGGGCATTGTCGGCCAATTGGTGTCGAAGAGGGACCGAACTTTCTTTATGTATGCTACAACAGCAGCAAGAATCCTCATCGCAAAGTATTGGAAGACACAAGATTTACCCACTCTGGAAGAATGGCAGATGAAAGTGATGGACTATATGACATTGGCTGAGATGACAGGCAGAATCCGTGACCAACGAAAAGAGACGGTGGAAGAAGAATGGAGAAAATTTAAAAGTTACCTTAAGGACTACTATAAACTTAATGAATGTTAATGTGCTGTGGTTTTTAGAAACAAAGGGATACAGTGATATAAGATCAGAATATAGAGAGGACTAAGATGACAGAGGTTGAAAAGTAACAATTGGGAGTTGCTACAAAACTTTGGACATTGGGATGCAGAAAGGGGAGGTATGGGGAAGTCCCAGAAAAGAGGTTTACGAAAATATGTTATGAATTTATACATGTATGTTTGTTCTTTCTGTGTTTGTTTGTCTTTAAAAATTCTGAAAAACCAATAAAAATTTTATAAAAAAAAAAAAAAAAAAAAAAAGAAAGCCAGGTAGTATCCTGGATTATATCCTATTGAACATAAGTAGGTTTTGAACTAATTCTGTGTAGGACATCCATTTCCGTGTCAAATATTACACCCTTTTAAAGTTTTGGTGTTAGTGTTTTCTTTCATAGTTGTTGCTCTTTGCCTACTTAATATATTTCAGTATCTTTTTATAATTGTGAGCATTTCTCTATCTACTCCACCTACCCTTGCTATCTCTAACATAACCCTCTTGGCATTATATTATCAGTGCCTGTCTCACAAAGATGAAAATCCTTCCTCTTGGAGTATAATTGCTGTATTGAAGCAACTATATGCAATTAACAGTGCAATTGTATGCTGCTCTCCTCAGATCCAGCAAAGATCTGGGTGGTTTGATCATGTCTGCTCACTGACATTTTCCTTGGACAGTCAGAAGATATCATTCTTAACCAATCTGCATATAATTGTGTGAAGGATCAACACAAGGCAGCCAAAAGAGGGTAGTAGTGATTTTACTATAATAATGCACTGTACTAAACAAAATGTCAGCTGCTGATATACAATGCTGTCCCAAGAGAGGGACATTTCCCTACTTTTCCTGGTCATATGCAGAACATTGGCAATCACACAGGAAGCAACCATTCAGTCCAACATTTAACAGATACCTTCCATGCTAAGTATTGTTGCCCCAGGAGAAGAGATCTAGGAGGACTCCTAAGTGCTATGTGCATGGAGCTTGCCCAAAAGACCTCAAAGCATGTGTGTTATTCAATTTCCAGTTGCTGGCTGCCTGCTTTTTCTTTCTTTCTTTTTAACAAAGCCAGCTGCACCAATGTGGTTCTGGTCAGAAAAGCAAGTGTCAAAACCCAGACCTGGAAGACGCACACAAATCGTCAGTCACTTTGTGTAATGAAACACGTCTTTATTGTGCTGGGGGAGCTGTTTTTGCTGCCTAAATGTTGGGTCCTTTCTTTTATCTCCCCACCCCCTTCTACGAATAAGACACGGTGCAGCACTGACCCCTGCTTCAATGAAAAGTGGTAGTCCATTAAGATGTGTTTCATTATTTAAATGCAGCCGAGCACCTGTGTGCCTCAAACGGCTTGCCTTTGCGTAGTTGGCACTGACAGCCCAGGATTGGCCTGAGGCAAATGCTGTGATATGAGCATCCTCCAGCTAAAATGGAGTTCAGGCCGAGATATTGCAGCCATCTTTCATTCCTTAAGGCAGCCTTCCCCCAGGCTGGTGCCCTCCAGAAATTTAGGACTGCAACTCTCACAGTCTCTGACCCTTTGCCACTCTGGCTGGGGCTGGTGGGAGCTGTAGTTCGAAACTTCTGCAGGACACTGGGTTCAAGGAAGGCTGCTCAAAGACAATGGACCCAACAGCACCCAGGACCGCTCTTTTGACCACACTCTATTGCCTCAGCCCTTCAGCCATTCTTGTGACTCAGAAAAAAACAACCCCAGAGCTGCTCTGTATGGCTTGTTGGCTTCAAAGGAGTGGCAGACATTGGGCTGTCAAATTTCACCGGCACCCTGTGTGACACCAAAATTCAGTGCCCCACTGCCTCTCATGCTCCCTTCTAGGTAAGGTAAAGGACCCCTGGATGGTTAAGTCCAGTCAAAGGCAACTATGGGGTGTGGCGCTCATCTTGCTTCAGGCTGAGGGAGCCGGAGTTTGTCTGCAGATAGCTTTCTGGGTCATGTGGCCAGCATGACTAAACCACTTCCGGCACAACGGAACACCGTGATGGAAGCCAGAGCGCACGGAAACACTATTTACCTTCCCACCAAAGCAGTACTTATTTACCTACTTGCACTGATGTGCTTTCAAATTGCGAGGTTGGCAGGAGCTGGGACAAAAGCAACAAGCGCTCACCCTGTCGTGTGGATTCAAACTGCCGACCTTAGGATGAGCAAGCTCAAGAGGCTCGGTGGTTTAGACCACAGCACCACCCGTGTCCCGCTTCATTCTACAGCATTGTTGTGGCACCCCCTGCAGTGCAGCAGCCAGTGTGGCCCAACTGGTTGCACTTCCCTGAAACCGCCTCTGTTCAAAGGCAAAGGCAATCCATCTCCAGATCATGGTACAGTGGTACCTCAGGTTAAGAACTTAATTTGTTCCGGAGGTCTGTTCTTAACCTGAAACTGTTCTTAACCTGAGGTACCACTTTAGCTAAAGGGGCCTCCCGCTGCCGCCACGCCACCACCGCACGATTTCTGTTCTCATTCTGAGGTAAAGTTCTTAACCTGAGGTACTACTTCTGAGTTAGCGGAGTCTGTAACCTGAAATGTTTGTAATCCGAGGTGTTTGTAACCCAAGGTACCACTGTACTCCACAGAATCAAAGCAACAGAAAGAAAAAGAACACAAGAACATAAGCCTTTCTCATCCACAACTTTTCCCCCATAGCAGGATTATCTGTCCACCAGCAACCTCAGTCCATGAATTTCAGGTTATTGTCTGTCACAAGCAAAGAGGAGAAAGACTGCAGAAAGATTCTGAGGGAACAAACATCTGGAAAAGACCTATAGCACAAGCCTAACTACGCCTATGCAAGCATAAGTAATACTGAATTCAGAGGGGCTTATTTCCAGCAAAGTGCCATTAGGATTGCAACCTTAGACACTGACCAAGAGCACATTCCTCAGAAAAGGACAACCTCTTTCACTCAGATTGCTGGCCTGAGGGAAAATTTATTCCCGAAACCCAGGTTCCCATCCTTCAAAGGAAATGTAACTGGGTCCATTTCTGCACCAACAGTAACCCTGTTCCTTGTTGACACCTTTCCAATGCCAAAGAGTGGCAACATAAAGAAATAGCACAATATTCTTGGTGAGCTTCTGGAAATATTTTTGCTCTGATAAATACTAACTCTCTTCTTATTTCAAAATTGCATTCATTAGCATACAATTTGCAGCCACTGACTCTTGTCCCTGCTGTCTTCTTTAAACGAAACCACAGTATCTCAATTAGTTAATGCACCTATTTGGACTTCTCTAATGTCCTGTAAATATAGTGTGCTCTCATGTCTCTTCTAAGTTTTATTCCCCCGCCGCCCGCCCCGCCCCCGATATTTAAAGAGGGACTACTAGATGCAAGTCAACTAAAGAATGCAGCTATTGATTGATGAGGGTTTAATGTCCTCTTTCTGCTTATTGTACAAAAGCAAATCAGTTTTGCTGCTGCTCCTGCTGCTGTCACCTAAGGGTGCAGTGCTATACACACTTACGTGTGCATTCAATTAATGCAATGGTGTTTATTTCTCAGTAGACATGTACAGAATTGCACTGTAAGCCTGCCCCCTGCTCAGATCCTCTGCCTGCCACACTGAGGCTGCTTAAGACAGGCACTCACCTGCCTGCCTGCTTACTCTTGGTAGTTCTGTTTAGTTTAGGTAGCAGTTAGTCTTTGTGCCTTTTACATTGCTGTAAAATAGGAACCCTTTGCCATTTCTTACTATATAATAGGAATCCTCTGTGATAGATCAGAAAGACTGAAATTTATTCCAATAAGATCACAAGCACAGAGGTTACTAGCACGAGAAAAGCAACTGAGTTTCTCACTGAAAGCAACGGGAAGTTGACAGGTTGCCCTCTAATTTTTTAATTCCCCCAACCTGTTTGATATTTGGCAGATCTGACGCCTTGAAATAGTGATAAGGTGCCTGAAAATGTTGTGCAATTTGGATGGAAACTACCAAAGTTGCCAGCAGTGGAAGGCTGACAGGGCATCCCACTGAAATTAATGGCGTGCAAATCAGAGTTAAGAAAACAACTGAACAATGTTGAATTAGTAACAAAATGAATGTAATTCTAAACAATGTGTAACAAAATCATTATTTCTCCCTGGCCCACTCCTAATTTGCAGTCACCATTTTATCTATTGGACTCTTGTTGAGAGGCACCACCTAGTCTACAGTAGAGATAAATTATGTAAGCTAAACAAAATAAATATGGGAACAGGATTTGAGGCAGGTATACATATAGAGGAAGAGGACAGTGTGAGGACTGGACCAGAGACCAGAGTATTTCTCAGAGCTTTATAATTCTACAATTTAAGACTATCACAAGTCCTTAAAGTCATTTCAACAAAACATAAACGCCCCCCATTACTGTTATTTCTAAAATGTAGCCCATACATATACTCTCTAATATTCTTTGAGTTCTGCCAGTTTAAAGGAAAACTCCAGAACAAAGATGAGATCTGATTTAGTGGTTGAGACAGCAGAACTTAATTTGCTCTCAGGGGTAAGACTCTTCCAAATATGTCATGAACCACAGCAAATAAACTTTGTTGAAGTAGCAATACCTTTGGGAAAATTCATCATATATATTAATATTCCATTCTCCAAGTGACAAAAGGTATACAGCCAAAACAGCCATCCAGCCAGCAGAGGGAAGTAGCAGCTGGCTTGGGAGAAACCTCAAAGTTTGCAAAAGGACAAAATACATTTTTTTAAAAGGGTAGTAAATCAATATCCCATTGAGGACTGAGCATGCTCGGTGGGCCCCAAATGCTGACTGACTGGGGGTGGAAACTGAGTGGAGTAGGGAGAATGGAGTATTCTGAAAAAGAGCATGATAGGCTGGCTGAAATCCTGAAGAGAAGACTCCATACTGCAATGTTTAGTTGCAAATCCCACTTGCTTTAGATTCCTCCACTGCATTTTGGTTTGCTAATGGTTCCTATACCTGACCTGTCTTTATTGATGGCAATCATGGCAATCTGTAGCATCCTCAACACTGACACATTGCAAGAAAAGCAGTGGCTGTTTGCTTAAAACAATGTAATGAATATCTTACTTTCTGCAAGAAGGGCTAACTAAGGAATCAAGCTGCCAATTTCTATGATACTGAAAGACCCAGTAAAGTACAGTATATATCAATAAACTCAATTGGGATAGAAAACACTGGTAATCCTTTCTGGGATGACCTAACTTTACTTCAGTCTCTACTTATATCCTGTTGAACTAGAACTCCTGTAATTTCCAGTTATGGGAGACGGCTTGAGGACAGCTTGCATATTTAGAAAAATATTTTTTACTTTCATAGAAGTGCTGATTTGCGGGAGGGCGCAACAACATTCTGCGCGGCATCCCACACGTCATCCAAGCAACCTTCGCAACTTGACATTCCCCCTTTTTACCACAGGGAGGAGCTCGCACTGCTTCGGTCTAGGGCTATACTTCTCTACTGCCTGGGCAGATGCAATGCCTCTGAAGGAAACGTAGAAAGAATATTTTCTCTGCACTGCTAAATCGATAATAAAGCAAAGCATGCAGAGGGGACAGGCTGTTAATGGGTGATTCATGGCTCTTGGGTCAACGAGGTTAAAGATTCTCATCTGAAGAGGATTAGATTTTTCTTCAGAGTCTCCTGTGCCTCCAGCCTTTCCTTGTAGCTTTTGGAGTCTAGCAACCTGCTTCAGGCCTGCCTTGTTATCCTTCCCTATCACCATAAAATTCCCTCTTATGTTATAGCATGACTGAAGGGGGAACGAGAAAGCAGAGGTCTGACTCAGGCAGAGCTTATGGCATATGGATGGACAGGGGGAAAGAGAGAAATCCCTCTGAAGGAAAGCAATTCTCTATAGCAAGATATTCTAACCAGATAATCCATACCCTCCAATATTTCTCCGATGGAAATAGGGACTTTCTATTCAATTATTATTATTATTATTATTATTATTATTATTATTATTATTATTATTATGACTTCAGTAAAACTATCAGAGAGGATTTGTGGGATTTGTTACCTTGAATAACACTATTATTGTTATTATTATTATTATTATTATTATTATTATTATTATTAGTGCTTTTTTCTTTAAAAATGTTTAGGGGTACTCTCATTTTGACTCAAGAAAATCACCATTTTATAGTTAGTAAATGGACAAAAGTAGAAAGATTCACAAAATGTTTAGGGGTATGTTTACCCCTGCGTCCCCCCAGAAAAAAGCACAGATTATTATTATAACCCCAACCACTCTGGGTGGCTTCCAACATATATAAAAACATAATAAAACATTAAACTTTAAAAAAACACACGTCCCTATACAGGGCTGTCTACAGATGTCCCCTTGGCTAGGGGGCCAGATAACTCCATACCCTCCAACATTCCTCCAAAAACATTCCCTGAAAACAGGGGTGTCCTAAGGAAAAGTAGAGTCCAATCAGAAACTGGGATGGCTTCAGTAAATCTGGGACTGACACTGGAAAATAAGGACACTTGGAGGGTCTGGATAATCTATTTACCCTTAAGTAGCTAGAATTCATCTTGTAATCAATGTAACATCTGTGATGCTGAACAGCATCCTTATGAAGCAGCTATAGTATGCTCTGCAGCAGGCTTCCCCAAACTGGTACCATCCAGATGTTTTGGACTACAACTCCCATAAGCCCCAGCCAGCACGGCTGGGGAAGGCTGCTCTACAGTATATATGCTATACTATATCATATTTTATCACATAATTTTATGTCCATTCAAAACTATGATATCAATGAAAATTACTATTAGTTTATGGGCTGCGCCTGAGAGATCTATTATAAATAAAAAAACATATATTATTGGTTGTACTTGTTCAAACACTCTGTGTCCCCTTGCTGTGTGGAGAGCATTTGTTTTGTGATGTATATATGGGCTTTCAGTGACTCCTCTTCCTCTCTTGATCAATGTTTCAAAGTGAGCTGGTTCAATATTGTCCCTTAGGTCTTTTCCTCTGACATCTGGAATGCATGATCCATTGTTCTCAGGTTGGTGGTTAGTGGCACACATGTTTTGGCTGTTAGGTTTCCTCGTGATGCTACACATATGCAGGCATGTGCAATGTAAAAAATGCCCGCCTCTCTTTTAACATTTAGAGACCTCAATTATTACTTATTATTCTTTCATGAAAGAATAAAGCCACAGGTACTCACAAAGCGTTTATTCCAAAAATAAAAATAAAAATAAAAATAAGTGCCTTACATGTTTTCCATCCTTTATGAGATCTTCACAAAATATTATACTGTTTGCTTCTGATGAACAGCCATGCTTAAAAGGTATAGGGTCTGTGTACCTGTGGCTTTGTTTTTCTGTACTATTGTTTGCTGGTTTGGAGGTAGTCCTTCCGGATTGCGCTTGTTAATCATTAAATATGACCATTATGGGTCTAATAAGAAAACATGGAAGCCAAGACAGTCACTGGGAGCAGCAGAAAAAAAGCCCAAAGGAAATAGCAATGGTGGGAGAGGAGGGAAGAGACAAAGACTTCAATGAAACAATCAGAGAGGATGTGTTAGTTTGAATAACACTAATATCACTAATTGGTATCTGAAGAGGTGTGCATGCACACAAAAGCTTATACCCAGAACAAACTTAGTTGGTCTCTAAGGTGCTACTGGGCATTTTTTATTATTATTATTTATTTATTTCGACTGCGTCAGACCAACACGGCTACCTACCTGATTCTAATATCACTAATGTCACTGACACGAGCTCCAGTATAATATTTCGTGCATTTCGTTTTGGTGGCGTTAAAGCATGAACATTATAATAGCACTGCTTTGTGATTGGCAAGAAAGAAGGGGAAACCAGGTGAACTGGGGTGCTCCCAGATTGTCACTATCTTTAGTTGGAATTCAGTCACATACCTGCAAATTCAGGTTGCACAGATTAAGTTGATTTGGACCTCTTGCAAAACAAACCTGCTCCCTGGTGGCTCCCTTCCCTTCAAGTCAAACTTTTTGCAATAGGGAGCATGACAGGAAAACACACTGGAAAGTGTGCGATGATGCTTCATTCATGCAACACAGTGCAATCTCCCTGCAAACTTGGCGCAAACAAATCAGTAAGAATGTTCAATAAACAGGTAACCTAGAAGCAACCTTGGAGTGAAACTCGGCCACCACAACTCTATTAAGTATTTAGAGGTATTATACATTTTTTTCCTTTAAATCAATGAACATGTAGCAGTTCTTGCTCACTAGCCTGGCTGCCCATGCTACATTTGCTTCTTGAATGGCCAGTTCAAACCTGAGCCTTAGTGAAGCCTTGATTCACCAGAGTATGCAGCTGGGCATTCTGTAGTTCCCATCTGCAGAAGTTGCCCCATACCTTCTAGGTGTAGGGATGGATGCATCTATCAATTTCAGTTCTCTCATTTTTTGATTTTTCCAATCTTGAATTCAGTTCTCCACCTTCCTGTAATATATGTATTACAATTTGTCAGCAACTTGGTGTGAATTTCTCCTAATATACACATTTTGCGTACAAGTATGACTACAAGTGTGAGACAAGTTTCTCATCGGTGAATATCCTGACATACAGGTTTGCAGCCACTAGCTCACCACCAGCCCTGGAATCCGCACCACACAAATTATGACAGTTGATTGTGCTCTTGTTGGCTGTTTGGTACAGCCACATAGCAAGGATAAGGTGGCCTGCGCATAGTTCCACACCATGTGCAGCACACACACATATAAACCGGCACTATAGAAAACCTTCCACAGCCTTCAATGGATTTTGGCACTCCCAGGTACCGTTATGCAGCCTTCAGTCATGGTATTCCATGTGGCTGAATATCCAGACCAAACTGAAGAAGAAATAATGTGACACCCACATACCCTATACATGTATTTGGCTTAAAATGATCAGTGGATATGCGCTGGAGCACTGACCTATGCACACACGTGTGCACACAGAGGTGTGGGGCATAGCAATATGACAGACAGCTTGTTTCAGCTGTGCCATCCACCCGCTTTGGCCATTTTTCGACCCTTGACATTTCGCAGTCAAGCCCCTATTTTCCCTTTAATATCCTCTGCTAAGCATTTTCTGGCCTCCCAGTAAGGCTACTATTACAAAACCGGACGTTTATCAGGCGTTATGAAACACAGAGAGGCAGTTAAAGCTAAGTGTGTCGAGCTGTTTAATGAGAGCTTTGGCAAAACTATTGTGCTCTTAAAAGTGTCATAAAATTTAATGTGCTGTTGCCTTTTGTTTCACTATGAAGACCGATTCCAGTGCACACAGGCCCAGTCGCCATTGGTTTCCTGAATCCTCATCTCTCCCTTGTGCTATAGATTGTAATGTTTTAATAACTTGCTTATGAATTGATTGTTTTGGAACTCATCACTCTATAAACAGAAGGTGCACCCTTCAAATGTTGCCTTGCTAGTTACTTATCATGGAGAAACTGACTCTCAGAGCTATAACAAAACCGAGCAGCTTGTATTTATTTCCTCTTTCATTTATTTGGGTTTTTTTATTATTCATTTCCTTTTAGCTTATGGTGGATAAACCAATGGAATGACTTAGAAATTTTGCATCATTATGGATTTTAATATCTATGTTGGTTAAAAAATAAATAATATTAATAAAATATAATAATGCCATAAACTTTAATGAAAGGGAGGCAACATACCTCGCTGGTACAGCATACACTTTGCATGCAAAATCTCCCAGCTTCTGCTGCTGCCTTCCCCAGTTCAAGACGCTCATGTAGCTGTGCTGGGACAAATCTCTGTCCCTGAGAATTATGAGACTGACAGCCGCTGCTTGCCATGGTAGAAACAGTACTGGACTAGACAGACCACTGGGTGTCTTGCAAGAAACTGATAGCAGCTAGTGAGAACTTCTTGCATACATTAGGTGGACTAGTGTGCAAAGTTTTGCTGCTTTCCTGAGCTCTGCAACTTGGACTTTCGGGCATCGGTACAGGGCTTAGCACAATCCCAATGACTTGTGGATATCTGATGCCTTGATTCAGCCAAGCTGACATCAAAAAGAAACAACAGCCCCCAAACAATCAGGGAACACAGTATAACAAAGCTCTTTGTATATGTCCTCATGATTGTTCTGGCCATTTTTCCTAAAGGAAAGAAAAATGAAACTTTTGTCCTACTGGAAGAGACTAAGGCTTGTAGCACACTGCTACAACATTTTTGAGCGTATGTTCACATGTTATCTTTCAGAGGGTATTCAAAGGTTGAGAAGAATCAGCTGTGTAATCTCACTAGAATCACTGGCTCTGTTATCTTGGTGTAGTCCTCCTCCCCCCCCCCCATCACCAGCAAATCTTCCTCGTCTTGGATAAAATTCCCACAGGCAAACTAATGGTTTAATTGCTCACAGGATGTTTTAGCAAGTGATGCTACTTCTTATTAATTTAGTATGTTTTTAGACCACCTTTTGGGATCAAAATCACCCGAAGGAGGTTTCTAACATATAATTATGCTGATTCCAAATGTGTTGCTTGTAGGGATGTTCCAGAACTCCATCGGAAACAGAAAAGAGCACCATCAATCACCGCATCGTGCATGTTTATCATAGGTCAGGAACAGAAAACATGAAAATGAATGTGAGTGGCATTGGCTATAGTTTTTTTAGTCTGCAAATTGGTTGGCACCTGCCTCTCTTGGGAGACAATGGAGGAGTGTACCTGTCTGTTTTAAAAATAATTATGATGGGTTTTTGCTGTTTCTCTTCCATCAAAATGCATTGAAATGAATTACATAATTAATTAAATAAATTTCAACCCTAGCAATAGCAGGATGAACAATGTAGGTTTTAGCAGAAGTTGAACTGCAGTGGAATGGAAACAGAGATTTTGACAACAAACACAGGACAGGATGGAAATCACTGCCTCCTTACATCCCTAGTTACTTGCAATTACTTGTGTGAGGTTTTATTTACTTACAGACATGGGGGGATTCTAACTGGGAATACAGTGCATAGGGAGGGGAACTTCAATCTTTCCCCCACTGTGATCGCAGTGGAAATTCTCTCTGCTGCAGTTAGGTTTAGGGTGAAAATAGGACCCCTCCCTTTCCTCCAAGCCTAATTGCAGTATTTCCATTGCAAAAATGGCAAGGGAAAGGGTTAAACCTTCTCTCTCTATACAATGTTTTCCTAATTAACACCCCCCTTCAATGCCTGTAATTAAATAAATGAATAAATAAATAAAGACAGGCAGACAGACAGACACACTCAGTTAGTGTCACCTGCCATTAGGTCCTCATCAGTGTTATATTTCTAGAAAAAGAGGTGCCAGAACTCACCCTTGTTCTCTTATAGTTCCAGCTGAAAAAAAATCTCTGGTCCTCATTCTACCTAGAGTAAACTTCTACAATATCATGCAGCAACTAGCACCCAGACCAAGCAACCCATAGGTTCCCACCAATTTGTTAATTCTTGTAAACATTTCAAGCTGGGGAACTCATGGCATAGCGTTTCGTTTCTTTTTAATGGCATCTGCGTTATCTGAGCCCATCTCTGGAAGATTTAATGCGAGTTGGTAACTCAGTGGTCCCCAAGCACCTCTTTTATTTGGGATGAAAGAATAAGCATCCCACCTGCCTTCTTCCATCCAGACTCCGATGCACTCCTGCAGGCATGATGTTCTAGTCTGCGCATCTGGCATTAAGAGCTGAATATTAGGCTTAGTGATGTTAATGCTTTAATGACAGGAGATGAAAGACCTGATTCCAATAACTTTCCATGCTCCAGTTCCCACTGCTTTATGAGGTGCCGTGCACTTTGGTACCTCTGAGAGAGAATGCGCTTCCATGTCTTACTTCAACATCTTTATTGCTTTTGTTCCACAGATAGGAGTCATTAAACTACAGTAACTTAAGCCAAGGAAGAGGGGGAAGGGATTTTGCTGAGGCAACATAGGTATGTAGGCTTTCTGGCAGGAAGACATTAGGGGGAAGGCCATAGCTCAGTGGCAGAGCAGCTGCTTTACATGCAGAAGGTCCCAGGTTCAATTCCCGCATCTCCAGGTAGAGCTGGAAGAGAACACTGCCTGAAACCCTGGAGAGTGATGGTCAATCAGTGCAGATGATATTGCACTAGACCAGGGGTCTGCAGCCTTTAAGACAAAAAGAGCCACTTGGACCCGTTTCCGAAGGGAAAAAAAACGGGAGCTGCAAAACCATTGCAACATTTAAAACAAATATATCCTCGTCATTATAAAAATAACTTTTTTGTCACTTTTTATTATTTCTTTGTTTGACCCCTCAGAATTACTCCTCCTCATAGAAATAAACGTTAAATTAACAAGTTACCTTTTTTTGTGTGTGTGTTCTTCACTCCCCTTCAAAACAGTGACCAGCGTACATGCCCCTTACAATGTAGCGGGCGGGAAGGTGACGTTGGGACGGTGCGTGACTAATGCACGCACCGCCCCCATGCGACGTCACAGCCAGTACAGCGCCCGCCACAGTGGGGAGTGTCGGGGAGCACAATGCGCCTCCTCCCCTCACTATTATCCGCCCCGGAGCCGTGGCAAAGGTGTAAAAGAGCCACATGCGGCTCCGGAGCCGCGGGTTGCCGACCCCTGCACTAGACAGATCAATGGAATGACTCTATATAAGGCAGCTTCTTATGTACAGTCATACCTCGGAAGTCGAACGGAATCCATTCCGGAAGTCCGTTCGACTTCCAAAATATTTGGAAACCAAGGCGCGGCTTCCGATTGGCTGCAGGAAGCTCCTGCAGCCAACTGGAAGCTGCATTGGACATTTGGGTTCCAAAGAATGTTCACAAACACTCACTTCAGGGTTTGCGGCGTTCGGGAGCCAAAACATTTGAATTGCAAGGTGTTTGGGATCCAAGGTACGGCTGTACATAGAAAAAAGAGGGGAGCTGTTCTAAATTGTCCCACTTAGAGAGATATCTATTGTCTCTCCACTATCTTATTGAGTGTGAGGGGAGTGACTGTATAGCTTTCCTCTTTTGCTTCATTCTAGTCTGTCAGAGTTTCTAATTTATGCTTCTTTCATTTTGAGTATATGTTGAACACACTTACCGTTCTATAGGGCCCCACAGTCACCATCACACACACACACACACACACACACACACACACACACTTTGCATCTACAGGTTTTCCCATTCACTTCATAGGAGACTTAAGCTCCAGATGTATACACAGAAGTGTCTCCTTCATGGCAGTGAATTGGGAAGTGCTTTAGGTGTGAAGCGCTTCTTGTGCACCCTCTATTTTATTCTGTGAACTGCCCTGAGATCTTATGATGAAGGGCAGTATATAAATATAAATCTTAATCTTAATCTTAATAATAATAATAATTACTTTGCCATGCCAAATGTTCTTAAAGCCAATGAATGGCATTGGGGCGGGTATGACGACTTTGGCTGCTATTCAACTGTTTTACGCAGAGGAGACTGACTAAAATGAATGAACATGACTAAGGGAGGTCCATTCATTTCAATAGGTCAATGGTAAAATTTAGTTGACTACCACCCAAGGGGACCAACTTCACCAAGAACTGCTGGCTACTACGGCCTCATGTAAGAATTCATATAAGGAAATGGATAATGGGGATGGGGAACCTGTAGCTGTCCAGATATTCTTGGACTACAACTCCCAGGTATCCTTGGCTATTGGTCATGCTGCCTAGGGCTGATGGGAGTTGGAGTCTGACAACATCTGGAAGGCCACAGATATTCCTCAACCTGATCATAGCATCTGGTGTGCAACACTCATTTATATAGAGTTAAATCTCTGCTATCTTCCAGCCCTGCTGCACCCCTGCTAGACAGAGCCCACATTACCTTTTCCCTGTTAAGAAGGGAATGCAGTTATCCTTTTTGCAGCAGCTCTGCCTGTGGCATGTGTATTGTGCTACCTTGCAGCCCACCGTGCCCTCCCAGGGAAGGAAATGGGGCTTTAATGAGACTCAGCTGTGCTCAGATCACGGACTCCTTGAATTAGTTCTGCTTTAGCATCAAAGGCACGATAAACAGGAGGCCAGGCGCTGCAGGCCGTTATCACTACAGTACCTAGAATCTCACCCGGGGCTTACATAGTCTGTCCCCTTTGAAGGAAAATTCAATGTAACTTCCCATAATCTCAGAGCTCTTTGGTATTGTCAGCGAGACATATCTCAAGGGTGGTAAATGTTCCTTTCTATACTCTGGCAGGCTAATGCCTTTATGACTCCCATACTTAAGGCAATAGAAGGAGTCTAAAAGAGAATATAACCTCGGATATTAGTAGGTCCTCTCCAACTCAAGGTTATGGCTACAACTAGTGGCCAAGGATGGTGAACAGCTGACCCCTAAGAGTGATGGAAGAGTATGGCGGGGCAAGGCTTTGCAAGCAACCTAATTAACCACTAGTGAGGCACATGTTTAGGGTTGTATCCTGTACTCACACAACAAGATTTTCCCTTCTTCTCCTCCCACTCAAAATCAGCCCAGAATGTTCCCCAGCCCTCTGGAGCAAATTTTGAAGGTGTATAAGAAAAAGAGAAGAAGGCAAAATTCAGCCACACACATGGAAGTTTGTTGTTTGAATGTGACCACAGCACTGAATACAATCCTTAGTTATATCACCAGTGCTTTTTTTTTCTGGGCGGGTGCAGGTGTACGCATACCCCTAAACACTTTGTGGATCTAACTTTGGCCTCATTGAGGGGCAGTATTTCAATATGAGTAGGAAAATGAGAGTACCCCTAAACATTTTTTTAAGAAAAAGCACTGTATATCACTGCCTAGTGCCTACTCTTTATATAGTGCACTAGCGCAACACCTAATCATATAGAAATCAAAGTGGCAATTGGTAAAAGTAAAACTGAATTTCGAAGGGTATCTGCATTTTAGTTTGAATGTTGGTTCAAGAAATGAGAATTGTTGAAATATGAACGAAATCAAATTCCTCCTCCATCCCTACTTTAAAATGCAGGAATCTCAACTAAAGCATCCAAGACAGATGGCTATCCATCCTCTACTTAAAAACATCCAATGAAGGGAGTCCATTCCACTGTCAAACAGCTCTTACTGTCAGAAAGTTCTTCCTGATGTTTAGTCGGAATCTCCTTTCTTGTAACTTGAAGCCATTGGGTTGAGTCCTACCCTCCAGAGCAGGAGAAAACAAGTTTGCTCCATCTTCCATATGACAGTCCTTGAGATATTTGAAGACAGCTACCATATCTCCTCTCAGTCTCCTCTTATCCAGGCTAAACATACCTCTGTTTTTAATATTAATTTTTTACTATCCTCAGTTTTTATATTTTTGAGGGAGGAGTTTCTCTCTCTCTCTCTCTCTCTCTCTCTCTCTCTCTCTCTCTCTCTCATGATTTACTTTTAATACAGCACTTTGATTTACAGAAAACTTCACAGGGGCTACTTTCTTAAGGGAACAATAGCTTTCCTTAGGGGACAGGAGCCTTGGCAGGATATTCTATTCCAGCATTTTCAAGAATTATTAGTTGGCTGGAATTCCTGTCCATAATTTAAATAACACAGTCTGTATTTTTGAAAGGCCACCATGACTTCTCCCTTGAAATAATAAAATAGCCAGAGGGTGAAACCCCCTCTTTCCCTTTCTTTCTTTCTTTCTTTCTTTCTTTAATTCATTCATTCTCCCAACTTCAGAATGATAAATATTTTTTCTCTCTCTTTCTGGTCTGTCAGCCACATGGTGAAGTTTAGGGAATAGCCTCCTCCTCCTCCTCACAGCCACAATTCTCCCAGCCTGGTCTGTGCATCTAAATAGGGTCGAGCCAAAATCAACAGCACATTTCATGAAAAACACAATTCTTGTTTCAGTAATTGTGTGGGTAGGAGTCCTGCAGAAAGGGGGGGGGGGGATATCCACCCATTCACAATTAGGGCACAAAGCTTTGCTCTCACTCGGATTTGGCTTCATTATATTATTGTGCCGACGGGCTTTTGTAACCATGTGACATCATCATATTGAGTACTTGGTCCCTACCACTTCGGGATTGCCTTGGGGAGGTGTCCCTGAGTATTATTTTTTAAATGGTACTCGGTGTGCAAATCAGGGAAAGAAGCCATTGCAAAGAGGTGGCAAGAAATGGTAAGATAAGGCCAAAACTTTTCCCTTTCACTTTGGCCATATTCATAGGTAAAAATTTCATGCAGTCTGCTGCTTTTGTATTTAAGGATTCTTTTGGGACATGGCAAATATTTTACATTGTCTGCTAGATTTCCATTACCGGCCTGTCTCATTAAAAGGCTGGCAAGTGGCAGGGACAGAGAAGAGGGAGAGTTCATTCAGATACACATGGAGCAGTGTGTGTGTCACGCATGGCCATCTGCAGGACTTTTCCAGTGTGGGAGGGGGCAAAGTAAATACTGCAAATAAATGAATAAATCAACAAACAAACGTAAGTGAAATGTTGGAGTAGGTAAGTATCTCACTAAACAAGGGAGAAACAAATGCATTTCCCCTCATATCTCAGCTTCGACAAATGCTGTAAACTATTTCCTTTTTAAAAATGAAAGCTGGGAATATGTGCAGTATGGTTCATCCAGGGATGAGCTGCTGCCCCCCTTGCCCTTTGTAGGTATCAGTGCTACTGCATCAGCAACCATCTCCACCACCATAGCTAAAGGATGCACTAAAAGAAGCACTGGGGCCAAGAGATATCTTGAAGACCTTTTGTCTGCCTCAGGGACAAGATAATGTTATAAAAGACATGCAGTGGTTCTTCTGCTTCAGAAACACACAAGTAAGTAACAGCCTTATTTATTTTCTGTAACTCAAGTCAGGTATGAAGGTTGAAATCCACACCAACATTAGTTACTGGCTTCTATTTCCTTCTTTGCTTCCAAAGACTACTTTAAAAGTCCTTCAGTGAGCAGGGTTCATTTTAGATAACCTTCAGAGGTTCCAATTCCAAGGACCAACTTTATGATAAGTCTTTCTACTGCCGCTTCTGCGAAGGTCTGTGAGGTATTTACTGGTGGTCCTTGGAAAGCTGTGAGATCACATGGTGTTGGCTTTGTTCCCTGTTTCCAGCTGCTTAATTGCATTAAAAGCAGCTAAAAATATAGTACATTCTTTCCTAACATTGCTTTTCTGTGTAAGCAATTGCTGAGAGTCACCGCAAACATATTGCAAGTTGGATGGGAG
This sequence comes from Podarcis bocagei, assembly GCF_964188305.1. Lineage (NCBI taxonomy): Eukaryota > Metazoa > Chordata > Lepidosauria > Squamata > Lacertidae > Podarcis > Podarcis bocagei. Next base: position 54,667,733 of record NC_138125.1, read on the forward strand.
GAGGTCCATGCTATTGTGAATAGAGTGTCCCACACCACCTAGAAAAGCATAAGAAGAATTCAAGATGACTTTCACTATTATTTATGGTCTGTCCTCTAAACATTCTCAAGGATATCTTTCTCAATTCACTCATATTACCATTGTAATTAACAAGTAGCAAAATATCCTTAGTTCCTTAGTGGTGTCTCAGATTGCATTCTGTGGATGGGGAAATGTGATACTTGGCTCCAGAAATTGTCACAGGCCCTTGTCAGTGGCTGCCCATCACACTGGTGTGTGCATCTGTGGAACTGACCATTGTTTCTTCCTTATTGTTGGAGGAGTCAGTTTTCTCAGGTGTGGATTGTGATGTGGAATCCTAACGACTATGGGTAGGATCCAAGTCTACCCCTCTTTTTCCACTGAGCTCCCCATGTTAGCTTTCCCCCAACCCACCTTCTTTGCCTGCAGGTTTTTGTATCTTCATGAAATGTGGAGGGTTGCATATGGTGGTTAAGATGCAGGTCCTTGCCCTGCCTTAGTGAGTGCCTCCTCATTTATTTTTTCCTGCTCTACTCTGATACAATGACTGAACCATGCTTCATGTTCCATCTTTGAGACAGGAAGATTAGGATGAGTACTTACAGCAGGCCTTCTCAGTTGTGGCACCGTAGAAATGCTTTTCTCCAGATGGCCTTCTGAAGATAACACGTTCTATTTTTTAAAGATTACTATCCAGGGCTCTTACTCACTTTGCTGCAGCTTTTCTGTTACTACTAGTAGTAGTCAATTACCGTACTAGTAGTAGTAACCCATCCACCCTGACTAGAGTGGTGGGCAGACAATTCAAAATACGACACAGCAATATCACACAAAATCAATGAATATAATTTTTTTAACAAACCACAGCCAGGTGTCAATTTTTAAAATCCATCGTCTTCATAGGATTGATAGAAGATAAATGTCTTAACTTGACTTTAAAAAACAAAGGGAGTTAGAGATCCTGGGTGCCATAAGAGATGCTGTTCAACTTTATTTTAATAAAATTTGTCCCTTTTTAAAAAATGCAATTGTCTTTTTTAAAACTCTGCATTGCCTTGAGCACTTTCTGGAACAAGTAACTAACAACCATTTAAAATGAATGCAATCATGGACAGAGTCACTGACAGTCCCAATTATACACCCAAATGCCTGCAGTTCCATGATGTGCTATTTTGAGGCAAACTTTTGCATCTGGCTTTGACATGTGTGTTGCATGTGTCACAGCCTGACGCACAGCTACATAGTGCAATGTGACTCCTTTATTCTGAAACACCACAATATCTATTGTCAGCTTTAGAATTGTTGAATTGGCCACTGTTTCTGATTGTTTCAGAAATACATTGATAAACCTGTATTGCTTAGAGTTATTTACAAAACATGCCACTTTCTGGCTCACAGCTGAGTAAGTAAACTGCACCCACTGAAAGATTTAAGAAAAAGAGAGATACTAAACCTCACTGTGCTAGCTCTTGATCAATGGGCTGTGCCCAGGGCTGGCCCAACAGTTTTTGGCACCTGAGGTAAGCTGTGCCACCAGCACTCTCCAGATCTAAGCCCATGCCCTGGCAGGGTGGGAGGAGACCAGCAGCACTGCAGCCATTCTGTGAGTATGCCCCCTTTTCTCTGAGAGTCTTGGCGGAAAGGGGGTGTTCCATGAGGCATTGCTACTGCTCCCACTGGCTTTGGTTTTTGGCTGCATCTTTTGTTTACTTGAAGCCAAGTCTGGATCAGGATCTCCCTGTGGCCTTTTGTTACCTGAGGCAGGTTACTTCATACTGCTGCATTGGTGTGCCGGCCATGCTAGGGCAGCAAGCTAGCTGCAGGGCAGACATGACCACATGACATGCCTTTTTAGCCGCCTGAGGCAGCTGCCTCATTCTGCCTCATGGTAGGGCCAGTCCTGGCTTTACCTGCTGAAAATCACCCTACTGCTGTTTGCCCCTGTAGCTGATTTTTGTGCAGCAATTTATTCAACCAGCAGCTTTGGGGGAGGCTGAATTCCAGCATCAGAATGGTGCGAGATCTCTTGCACAATAGTCTCAGCACGAATCCACACACACACACACACACACACACCTTGTGTGAGCGTAAAAAGAGGAGGAGCATCCCAATCACTAGATCCAAAGATGTGGCTAACATAATATTAGAGATGCTAGAACAGAGGTTCCCCAACTGTGATCTGCAGACCATCCGTGGTCTGTGAGCTTCATATAGGTGGTCTGCAGCATGTCTGTGAAGAATAGGAAGAGCAGCAGCAAGGGGTGCAGTAGGTGCTCTGTCATTCTTAGAACCTGGTGCTCCTCTCAGAAGGTGAGCAGGACAGACTGGAAGTGACAGAGGAAGGAGGCACTTGAAATCAGTGGAGAGGCTTAGCAGCAAAGTTAATGGGAGGTTAGAATAAAAAGCTTAATTCATGGATATACATTTCTATGGAATTCTATGGAATTCAAATTGTAATGCAATAGAATAGAATATATATCATGTCGCATCTAGCAAAGCATGTTGCAATAGCCTACAACAGGCAGGGGAAATATCATTAAGTGCTCCACCAGGACCCTCAGCAAATTTCAAGTTGTCCATAGGAGAGAAAGGTTGGGAACCACTATAGTGGGAGACATTTTGTCCCTTTGTGTACATCTCTTGATTTCTTGCTCTCTGCTTGATGGGTCACAATCGAAGAAGTAAACTGGCTCCTTTAGAAAACATTGTATTTGTTATCAAGGTGTCATCTCTGATGCTTGATCAATGTCAACTTATTAACATACGTTGATATCTTAACTAGTTAATGCTTCAGTCAGCAAATGATGCACATGCATGTGAACCAAACCTTGAAGCTGCAACCACCAAGTGATGGACATGCATGTTTTAAGCCCATAACATTACACTCTCCACCCATGTGATCTAACATTTAGAAAGGGCAATCGGTTGAGAGCTGCACAGAATAGGAAAGTGCAGCACAATTCCTGTCCAGAGGGCTTGTGATCTGCTAGGGGCCTCAAGAGTTCACATTGCTTGCATTATACCATAGATCCAGTTCTAGGTACTGAGCAGCCTTCCCCACATGATACTCCACAACAACTCTCATCAGCTTCAGGCCGCATGGTGAAGATGATAGGATTTATAGCCCGAAATAACTGGAGGACACCAGATGGGCAAAGACTGCATTAGAACATATAACAGATTCAGAAAATGTTCTAACCACCCACCCCATCACACCAGCATAAAGATAATGCATAAAAGGGAGTTGTGATGAATTGTGGTTGTTTTGTAAAATGGCCTTCCCACTGTTGAGAAATAAATCCATATTTTTGTATAAATGCATGCTTGTTGCAACGAATGCAAAACAGAAAGAAGACCCTGGCGGCCTGGGCTGTGCTGCCTGTGGGGATCGCAGCAGGATTCTCAGTTCTAGACAGCTATTAAATGTCAAAATGTTGTCTTGATTTTAACAACTCTGAACATCATCCTATGCTGCATTCTTTTGGAATGAATAAATAGAGCATTAAAACCAGACAATTTTCTGTGGTTAGTCTATAACCCATCTGTCCTTTCCCCATTTCAGCTTTGTTGCTAATGTGTATGGCTCTCAGCTGCTGCTGCTGCTGCAGAATATGATGGAAGATTCCGTATAGTTAACAGGCCTTGTCTACTGAGATTTTTTCTTGAGGAACTATTTTGAGGTAATTCTGTGAGAGGATGAATGCTCTTCAGGGACTGAGTTCAGGTTAATCAAGGATAAAGCAACAGGCTACATTTTCCCCTCATGTTTGAGGTTTTATTTTCTAAAACCAGTTTGAATTGTCCTCTCTCATTCCCTATCATTAAAATAAAAAAGGAAGAAAGGATAGGATTCAACTACAGTATGCCCTACTCAGAGTAGATCAGAGTAGATAGTTGGTCTATTAGATTCAATGGACCTATTCTGAGTAGGACTAACATTGACTATCATCCCAAATTTGCTGCACAAAGCCTTCTTCACACATTCTCTAAAGGGGTTATGTATGGGGGGTGAGCTTGCTCACTCCATCATCATTCTCACATCTTCACATCAGTTTCTGATTTTTTAAAAGAAGTCCTTTTGAAAATTAATTAGCATTTCAGTGTGATTCTTCTACTATGCACAGTTTTGCAAAGCAGGATGCCATCATATAATGTGTCTTATGCTATTTTCACTGATATGGGCATTTATATGGGCACTTCAGCTTAGTACATTATACATTACATGACAAGTGAAGAGGATTGCAAAATTCAGAGACGTGCAGATTTCAAAGGTTGGCTGTGTTTTATCTTTCTTTTGGGAGAGTTCTGCACAATTAGGCAGGCTCGCCTTTAAATCTGGACTAAATCAGATTTAGCTGGTATACTTGTTGGAAATCTGTGGTCATTCATCATGTACTTCCGTCCTGTTGATTTCAACAGGAATGCCACTGCATTTTGCAGAATTGCAAGCTAGTTGGCTTCCTTTTCCCCATTAGCATCTCTGATGCCTCCAGACTGTCACTATTTTCAGGTGAGACTCAGTCACATCCAAGCAAATTCAGGCTGCACAATTAAAGCAGACGATTATTTAGCCAGCAAGATGACATCACAGCATCACATAGAAGGCCTTCTCAGTAGTGGCACCCTCCCTGTGGAAAGCCCTCCTTTCAGATGTCAAGGTTGTTAAGAACTACATAATTTTTAGAAGACATCTGAAGGCAGCCCTGTATCAGGAAGTTTTAATGTTTGATGCTTTATTGTGTTTTAAATATTCTGTAGGCCTCCCAGAATGGCTGGGGAAACCCACTCAAATGGGCGGGGTATAAATAATAAAATTATTAGTATTATTATTAGTCAGCCTTATTTAGCCATGTAGTAGCATTACAGAGAGTGAAGAAATCCTTGCACTGACCACACTATGAAAGGAAGAAAGAAGATTGAACACATCAACTTAGTTGCCTTGGCAACATGACGCCCGCTCCACAGAGTCAGGGTGATGCAAGTACTTCCTTTGCCTTAAGCATGTGACCACATGGTCAAATCTGGTTGTCTTTGTGATGCTGTGATGTCATAATTCTTTTTCTTCTTGCTGCAAACATTGGATGATGTCCAACACTGGTAATACTCAGAGGAGATCCATTGAAATCAGAGGACTTGAGTAATAAGCCAATTAATTTGAATGAGGCCCATCTGCACTATACAATGGTAACTCGGGATGCGACCGGGATCTGTTCCGGAGCCCCGTTCACATCCTGAAGTGAACGTAACCCGTATCCGCGCATCTGTGCGTGCGCAGGTCATGCTTCTGCCCTTCTGCGCTTCTGAGCATGTGTGTGATGTCATTTTGACGGTCTGCGCATGCGCGCGCACGAAACCCGGAAGTAACGTGCTCCATTACTTCTGGGTCGCCGCGGAGCGCAACCCGAAAATGCTTAACCCGAAGCGTATTCATCCCAAGGTATGACTGTACATTTAAATCAGTATCATACCACTACAAGCAGTCATGCCCACCCCCCAAATCCTGCGATTCCTCCTCCTAAGGAGGAGACTCCTGTTCTCCTCACAATCAGTCCCTCTTCCCAGGGAACTCTTGAAATAAGCAACATTTCCCAGAATGCCTTGGGGGGAAGCCATGACTGTTTGGCATGATACTGCTTTTAATTTACAGTGCAGATTGGCCCTGACTTTACTTTGCATATAATTAGCTGGATATCACCCACTAATTGTTATACTCCTGCATGCCCCCTGTAAAAATCAATCCAAATGAGGGGATTTCTTAGGTGCTTCAAAAATGATTGCAAAAATCAGCCCCCTGTTTTGAATCAGATTTAGTAATTTAATGACTACTGAACTATTGACTGCTTGTGATATTTTATATTTAAAAATTCCAAAATCAAAACCACTGAGGTGTGCCAATCATTCTAAAATATTCCAGGTTTGAATTATAATTTAAAACGATCTTATTCAGAATGTGAATCCAAAGTTTGCTTGACAGTTTCTCATTCACAAAACTTATTAGTGAACCAAAGGTACGTTTTTGGCTAAACTCCTCAAAAAATATAACCAGCAGAGTCAAGCGATCAAAGATTCTAGGCTGAATCTTGATCTTTCATGGATTTAAAACACACACACAATGTGAGCAATCTCCTAAGGTTTAGGTGCCTTGGGATGTCATCAGATATGCATTCATAGCAGACACAATCCTTTGACATATTAGCATTTTTTGAAAAGAATTCAATATGGATATGAAGCACAATCAGGAGAGATGTAGCGACTTTTACGGTAAACAAAGCTTTGCATAAGATCATGCTCTGAAATTACCCAGTACAGATGTCTGCCGTCTGTGCTTACCCTGGGGGTATCTCTGATGACAGTCTGCACTGGCAGGAGGGGAATGCGACAACACTCTGGGCTCAATATGCTGTTTGTTTCCTGCTTCGTTCACCAAGGAGTCAATGTCACTTCCAATCCACTTGGAGAGCACCAGGCCTTGCTGGAAAGCAACACTTAGTCCTTCAGGCAAAGGCAGAGACTTTGACAGTTTTGATGGAGGCCTTACGAGAGCTGAGCCCAGCTAAGGAGAGGGAAATAAAACCTGCCTCTTCACAGGGAGGCTGCTACAGGTCAAGAGTGCAGCCAACAAAAGGCAAGCAGCATGTGATCCAGATAGTTGGTGTTTCCTATCTCTTACCATTCTCATTTCATAGAGTCATAGAACCGAAGAGTTGCTATCTCTCTCACTGTAGTTTGTTGCATAATAATGTCAGCAGAATTTGATTTTTATTTTATTTTTTAGTGTAATGAAAAGTGGGGTGCCATCTCTTTTTGTGGGCACAGTTTGGCAGCTGCAAAACAGAGAAATCAACAGGTGGGACTTTTTTTCCTGTGAAAAAGCTCCACCTATGGATTTTGGTTGTTTCTTGCTATTATGCACTTGTTAAAAGCACATCACCCCTGCACATAAGTTGACATAAAAGCTGTTTAAATGGCCTGCCAAATGCTCAAACAGAGGTAGTAAGTTGTGAACTTAACAGATTGGCTAAACATTCCTAAGACCTGATCAGTTTGCCAGTTTGACTTCTGAATTTCATAACTGCAGAGATTGACCCTGCTCCTCCACCATTCCGATTCTCTGTATTTCTTTCCCTGCATTTCCTCTTGTGCCTGAGAGTAAGTTTGAAAGCAAGGTAAGGAAACTGTCTGCGGACAAATGCCAGCTCCCTCGGCCAGTAAAGCGAGATGAGCACAACACCCGAGAGTCGTCCGCGACTGGACTTAACGGTCAGGGGCCCCTTTACCTTTTTAAGGATAACTACTGAGCTACTTAACTATGCCCTTGAGATAGATCCCATGATGCCCTGGGAATCTTTCCGAACACACATTATAGGCATAACACCCTTAACAGTGTTACAGACTATAGCATCTGCATATAAGGGCAGTGATATTATACTGCAGCCTTCCCCAAGTCAGTGTCTTGGTCTACAACTCCCATCTGCCCCAGCTCTTGTGGCCAATGGTCGGGGATGGTGGGAGGTGTAGCCTCATACATCAGGAGAGTGGCAGGTTGGGAAGGCTGCCAGAATGTACTGTTGCAGGATTGGGAATTGGACAGGAAAGGTATAATAGAACTGGTAGGATTGCTAGAGATGACTTGTCTTTAATAGCCCTGGCAAATTTCTCTTTGGGAAATTTCAGGTAAATGGCCAGGCAATATTCTGCAAAGTGGAAGTCATTTAGAAAAATGGACCTGTCTTTCCACTGCAACCAACAACCCCACTTCTTCTGGAGATGATGTCATCAATTTGTCTGTGGGGGAAAAAAGAATTGCAGTCTGAGAGAGACACTGGTGTTTTGTTGTTGTTGTTTTTACTCTATAGACTTGCAGTGTTTTGGGGTGCTGGCTGTTTCTCCAGAAATCTGTTTTCGTAGTAGTGGACTTGTTGGCTGTCTGTTGGAGTGCTCCAGCAGTGCACAACCTTAAATTAACTCAAATGTTACTAAACGCCCTAAGCCTCATCTAGGGATGGGGAAGAAATTAGTTCAGTTTACATTTTAATGCAAACTGACCTAATTCTTACTTCCCAGACCAACAAATGAACTGAAACACAGATAACCTTTGAAATTTGCAAATCCAGATTTTATGATGAGGTTGTCCGGCTGAACGTATGTGCAAAAATGCAGACATTGGTCAAAACAAGAAGCAAAGCTACATTATATTAGGCAAAATTGCTTGCAAAAGTCTGCATAAAAGGCAAATTTATTTACAAAAATGCATATATTGGGAGAATTAATGTGAAATGCACATTAATTTTCATTCTGGCTTTTAAATGAAGAATTTATAAATCGATGAGGAAATGGGGCAAACAACTTAAGGCTGGGGAAGATGAGAAACGGACAAATTCACCCATCCCTAGCTTCCCTGATGTACTTGCAAAGGAAACCAGATCTGAGGAAATGCTGTACCCCTTGGGGCAAGTGTAACAGCACCATTTTAAAGTGTTGCAGTATTGAAATAACTTTCCAAATAACCATTGATTTGTTATTATATTTAGAATCTGTTTAATTCTGTGCAACCAATAAATCTCAGTCACCAGCCTAAAATGGTTCTGAGCCTGAGAAAGGGAGGACACTCTGGCAATGAAGGTCTTCTTTGGTTGAGCACTTTTCATGGACCAGCTTAATTTCTGTAGCATTTTCCTTTCCCAAGTCTTCCTGGTTATTGTTTATTTTCTGTCAGCGATTGACTTTTGCCATCCATCTGGGATAAGAAGCAGATGTACTCTGTCCAATGCATACATGAAATGTGACTGATCCTGGGTTGTTTCAGGTCCAAACAGAAAACACTAATGTCCTTCAATGCCACTACAGGAAAATAACGTTCCAGTAACATGGAATTCTCTAGAGACCCAAAGCTTACCGATTACTGCATGATATCAGAGTTGCTCTGAGGCGGCACCATGTGACCTCTGACAAAACCAAATCAGGCTGCTGTTGTTATTGCTCCTATCAAATAGGAGTGCAACTCATGACCCACCAAGCTAAACACAGATCACCTATCAGGCCCACTAGAGACTTGAGGAACCTCCTCTTTGTGCTGCCTGCCTGGGGCTGTGTACACACTTCAGCCTTCGAAGCGCTGTGGCTTGGGGTTTTCTTAAAACACTTTTGTAGACATTGATTTGCAAGTGTCCATACCTGCACACTATGCAAATCAGTTGTTAAATCATTGCCATCTGTACACACAGAAGGTGTGTCCTCTGTGGCTAGCACACACTCTTCACTTTGCTCCCTCTCATTCAATGTCCATTGCACTTCTTTTTTAAAAAAAATCCTGCAAATTTATTGATATACTGGAAGTCCAGTAGCACAGGCTGTACAGACTATTAGCTATATTGCACCCAGAGGCTTCCTTCCCTTGTACCATGCGGACAACTTCATGACTACATTTCTCCTTGCAGTGGGAGAGGCGAGGCACTCTGGGTTATATCCAAGTAGCATCTACTCAGATTAGACCCACGGAAATGAATGGTCCTGAGTTAGCCATGGTGTAAACAAATTTATAGTGATCGAGTCCTTAAGATGATCAAAGCTTTGGGATTTTGATAAACTGGAGAGATTACTTAAATAGCAATACTAAATAACGCTGTTGTGGAAGCCAACACCTTTCCAATTATGTTCTAGTACAGTGGAGAAAGGGTTCATGGCTGCTTTTTCTACCCTTATTTTTAAAAGCATAAACACTTAATGGAGGCAGTTTCTGCCCCTCCTTTTAAAGAGTGAAACATTAGCGAAAACTCTGTGACTCTCCAAAAATCGAAATGTCCAGTATATTGACAGACATGAGAAAAAACATTTTACAAAAACTGACTTGATTATCTCTGAGGTAATCTGGAAAATGGAGTAGCTGAGATGGTTCTCAGGTTAATCTGTGGTGGGGGGCAGGACCTACACAAGTGCAACTCAGCAACATCATAAGAGCCTCCCCAGAGAAGGCAATCTCAGTTTCCACACAAGGCAAGAGGTGCTTCCGAATGTGTGAGATGGCTTAGAACCACTCTACTGAAATGCACTTTCTAAACACCATATATCAACCATGTGGAGATGATAATGTGTGTACAATGACCAAAAAAAGGTTTCTGCTAAAGGCTGCAAATGCACTTTATGAATGGGCATGTACACAACCCAGGACTGGGGATAGGGGTGGGGACCACACTTAGATATCTTGTCAAGCACCTGGAAGACCATAACAGATAGCTGGCAAGCTTGTGATGGTCTAGCCTATGACATGAATGTCGTCTATTTCTAGCAGTGACTCAGGCTCTTCCTCTCCTCTTTTCCCCATTCAATTGCCATTCTTAAGAATATTTTCCCCCTCCTGCTATAAAGCACATACAGATGTTGTGTGTCTGCCACAATCAGTAGGCTCAGGTGAGTAATGGGGAATGGCAGTCCTTGGCATGTACTTGTTTGCCTTACTGCAATTTCCCCATAATTGCACTTCCTAGCTTTTCAGCATCTGTGAAAGATCAGTTTGTGACACAGCAAAATCGGCCTCACACTTCTCTCTCCCCCTCTGTATTTGGAGGAGAGTGTCCTCCCTTTGGCTTATACAATTTAAATGCGGGTGCAGGAGGCAAGGGGAGAGAAAGCTCATCTTTTATGCATAGGGCTTAAATCTAAATTTTAAAGTCTAGCAAGAACTCAGCCCTTGAAGCTCACATGGGTCTTAGGCAGCTTAATTGCTCCAGTCTAGAGATGAATGAGCACACAAAAGAATGTGCAAAGGGCATAAAGGGGAGGACGTCTTTCAAGGTCAAAGTGTGGGCTTCAGTGCAAAGAGATGCAAAAAATCATTCATACAGGTGAAATGTCCCTGGGGATTTCCCTTACAGGTAATGCTTAATCTTCAGTTTCTGGAATCTTTGCTTGAGATGCAACAAACTGTAGGCTCTACAGGAACATTTGATGAAAATCAAGATAACAACAGTGCAGACATAGGCCAAAATCCATTGAATATGAGAAGATGTGAGAGGCACACAAAAACAGTTTCCAGCAAAGCATGTTTCTGCCGAAATCTGGGCTGCAGTTGCCACCTGCTTATGGTTTTTATGGGCTGTTCTTATGTCGGGACCTCTGTCCATAATAATTAGGAAACCCATTGTGAACAGAGCTTGTCCCTAGTTCCTGTGAAGGCAGAATCGTGTATCTGATCATACTTTAATCAGTGGCTGTCTTGAATTACGAGCTTTTGTTGCCTACAGAACACACCTGCAGACCATCGTTGTGCTTTTTTAAAAAAAGAAGTGATAAAAGTAAGTTACTTTGCAGAGATGGGAATGTCCAGCACTGGTATTCTGAAGACTGAAATAATTTGCAGTACATAAGGGGCTGGATATCAATTGCCAGATTTCCAATTCTGTATTTTAAATGTAAAATTGAACAATGTTAACTAATACACAATTTCTTTCTAAAAAATATATTGATATCCCCCTTTCCTCCAAGGAATTCATGGAGGACTATATGGTTCTGCTCTCTTACACATACCCCACCCCCATTTTATCCTCAGAACAACCCTGTGAGGTAGGTTAGGCTTAAATATAGGGACTGGCAAAAGATAACCCAATGGGCTTCATGGCTGAGTGGGGATTTGAACCTAGTTCTGCCCAGGCCTAGTGTAAACACCACACCAGGCTAGCTCTCCGCTACAGTGGTTGTACCTAGTTACTATAACCCATTTGATTAGAGTTGATGGGCGAAGCTACATGTTTTCCATTCTGCATCACTTTCACATATTTTTACCCAGAATTCCATTCCATTTCTACAATAATCTTATTTTTTAAAAAATAAATAAATCAAAATATCTATTATATTAGGTATGAAAATGTATATTTTCTCTCAACACACTATTTAAAGGCATATGCTATTAAATTATCTAATGAGAGTGTAGTGTATAAAATTAATCAGCAGTAGTAGCAATCAGGGCCTTTTTTCAGTTGGAACTCACCAGAACTGAGTTCCTGCACCTCTCAGGTGGGCGCCATTGCAATGATAAGAGAACAAGAGAGGCATTCATCTTTTTTCTGGAAAAATAACACTGGTAGCAATAACATGTAAACTGTGTTTAATCCATTTTTTAAAAATGGAGCTTACATGGAAATCCATAAGCTTTTATTTAAAAAACCTCAGATGCCTTTCTAGAATTAATTTTATGTAACAAAATTTATATACCGTTTGATTTTACTTGGAACCTCTAAGCGGTTTACAAAAAACAAAAGAAACATTAAAATTGTCAACAAAGTTTACTTTTGTTATGAAGGATGTGCTTAGTGGGACGTGCAATCTAAGCATGTTTGTTTGTTTATATATTTTCACCCCACACCTTGCATCAAATAAGTTATTCCAAGTGACTCCCATCCCATAGTAGATATAACAAATAATAAAACATCTACTGAAGGCTTATTTTGTCAGGATTCATCCAACCTGACATCTCCTTGGATACAGAGCAAGGGGAACTGGGCCCTCTAGCAGATCTCCACGCTGCCAATGATCCTGAGGAACCATCAGATCATCCTTCCCTGGCTCTGGGGGTCCACATATCAGCTGCCTGGGATCATGGCTATCTCTCAGCACCTCCCCCCACTCATCTCCCACAGGTCCACAAGAACAGTTGGTGTGTTGGGTTAACTGCACCTGAGATCCTTGGAAGGAGGAGAGAGTGCATGGAAACAGTGGCTCAGGTCAGGGCCTGACTGAGAGCCTGAAAAGGGTGTAGCTTCCAAATCCTATGTTACTTGAGCTGCTTCTCTCTCTCTCTGTCTCTGTCTGCCTCTCTTTTCTGAATCTCTTCCTATGAGGCATCCCAAATTCATGATATAAATAAACACATGCAGAACTATTGCATATATAAATACCCAAAGCATTTGCATATATAAAAACAATTTAACCCACCTCTCTCCCTACACACACATACAGTTGGGTTCTCACAAATATGCTTTAACATTTCTGTCGCCAAAGCCATTTCCGGCTCCAAGGAGATGGGGTTGCGGGCTTGCTCCACCCCACTCCCGCGCGGGGGCTGGCTGTCCCCGCGCGAGAACAGGGAATCCCCGGGCGTGTCACTAAACCGGCCAGCCTATTGGCTGGCTGGGGAGGAGGGACCTGGCCTATTTAAGGCCAGGCACGCCCGGGGATCTCCCTCTTTCCACCTGGACCCCAGAGAGGTTTTTCCCATCCCACCCACCCATAGGTTTAGCTAGTCTTGGCCTTGCTATGGACTTCGGTTGGTCGCCGCAAGGGGCCTGGTAGGAATTTTTCCAAGTTGGCGCACTTTGTGCCTTTTGGTTTTTTCGCCTACCTCGTAGCAAACGTCACAACTTCTCCGGTGTTGGCGGTTAGGCATTGGCAGGGGGAATTGATACGAAAATGAGAGGGGGGGAAGGAAGCGCCATCACCTTCCCCCAAATAAAGGGGTAGTCCGGTAGAGGACTCCGGGGGGCGTTGCCTTGTCCGAAACCTACGGAGGTAAGGGCCGCCGGCACGCCCCCAAGCGGTGACACCCGTGGGGATCCTAGTTGGCGTACTTCAACAGGACACCCCACGGTTTGTGGACAACCCTCCCGGTCACCATGCCGGATAGTCGATAGGAGCCAATGCCTAAAGCCAATACCTTTCAATTCTGTAATCAATAAAGTTGTGGCCTTTTTATGCCCATTAACCTAAAATATTGTGTCCCGTGTCTTCATTTCACAATGGGGGGGGAGTATTGCCACGCAAATTAGCCAACTTCTTGCTGGTCACTTTAATCAGCCAGGAAGAACAGGCAGCAGGCAAACAAGTGGTGATCTTTAACCCTCCAAAGAACCTGTCTACAGACTGCACTAGCTGAAAAGTACTCATATGAATCTAACAAGATGGATCTATGATTTCACCCAAAACTGACCGCAGGTCAACTCAGAATATGTGTGATCAATTTTGTCTGCAAAGTGTCTACTCATTGCAGGCATTCTAGGTCTCTCCTACAACTCCTTCAGATGTAGAAGGTAAAAGGCCTCTCACTATTTGGAACAGCTCCCCTGGGCAGCATTTCACAGGTGCAATTGTGGTAAAAGAGTACAACTTCTTATCTGCCCCAGAGTAAAACCTTAATGTGTGCTCTAGTCTAGTTGGATCTAATCATCCATGCAATTTCATCACTTTCAGTTCCACAGAAAACTATGGATTTGACTAAGTTCAAATAAGTTCAAATAACCTAGACAACATCTTAAAAAGCAGAGACATCACCTTGCCAACAAATGTCCGTATAGTTAAAGCTATGGTTTTCCCAGTAATGATGTATGGAAGTGAGAGCTGGACCATAAAGAAGTCTGATTGCTGAAGAATTTATGCTTTTGAATTATGGTGCTGGAGGAGACTCTTGAGAGTCCCATGGACTGCAAGAAGATCAAACCTGTCCATTCTTAAGGAAATCAGCCCTGAGTGCTCACTAGAAGGACATATCCTGAAGCTGAGACTCCAATACCTTGGCCACCTCATGAGAAGAGAAGACTCCCTGGGAAAGACCCTGATGTTGGGACAAGGAGAAGGGGACGACAGACGACGAGATGGTTGGATAGTGTTCTCAAAGCTACCAGCATGAGTTTGACCAAACTGTGGGAGGCAGTGGAAGACAGGAGTGCCTGGCGTGCTCTGGTCCATGGGGTCACGAAGAGTCGGACATGACTAAACGACTAAGCAACAGCAACAAACAAGTTGGAGAAGCCTTCTTAGAAGCAATTATTTCACCACTCATTCAATTCTTCTATGCCAGAGGTTGGACAGGCTTCATAGAGAGTTGTGGGCTGCAGGAAATTCCACTCAATCCACGAGGAACCCTTCTGGACCCACTAGTTTCTGGATACAGATTTTCCTCATACTATCTCTGCAGAGATTTGGAATGCCAACAAGCCTCCAGCCTATCTGTCCCAAACTCTCCCATCAAGATGTCATATCTTCCTGTCTACTACAAACGCCAAACTTTAAACATATGAGATAGCCACATTAGTCTGTAAAGCAGCAAACAGCCTTGTAGGAGAGGCTCATTGGAGATTAACTTCTTAGCTTTTAAGGTGCCATTAAATTCTTCCTTGTTCCACATACCCATCGAATATGGTTTGCTATCATGCAGGAGAGTCCTTGAAATGGCTTCTTAATGCACCATTTCCAGAAAGTGTCACTGTTGCTTGGTACAAACTTCCCAGTGGCATTCCTATTACATGAATGAAAGAGCGAGGGAGGAGAGGGAGATAATTGTTCCAATTATGCCATAGATTCCTGCTAAGCTACTTGGTCTGTAGTCCGGTACTAACACGAGACAGTGGTCCATCGCTTTAATCTTATTCCTTCAAACCCCACCAGATTGATTTGCACGGCAACAGACAGAATCCTGAGCCAGCCAAGAGTCACCTGGAAGCAATCTCTCTTAAACCCAGCTCCTTAAAAGCTATAGTCATTCACTTTGATAGTCCCAAATTGCATCTCTTAAGGTTTTTTTTCCAGAAGACCAGCAAATGGTAAATTGACCCCTGCTAGCCTAACAAAAGGAGACGCGGTGCCTCTCAGGCTATCAAAATGATATTATTCAGTCGCAGAACTTCAGCTTAGAGAAGTCAGCTCCGAAAGGTGATCTGGAGAAGTATAACGAACTTCACACAAAATAAACGTGATGGGTTTTGCTGCGCTTTGCTTTTGCTCTCTTTGATGCTCAAGAAACAGCAATTTTGTTCAAAAAAATATATAAAAAAAATCCCAGGAAACTGTAATTTTGTTCAAAAAAAGTTCCCAGATTTATGACTGGAGTAAATTAGGCATATCACAGAAATGCATATTTACTGAATTTGTGTTTTTAACTAAACACAGAAGAGTGCTTATAGATGCAAATATTAGTGTAAGAGGCATCCCCTATGATGCCTTCAGTGCAGCAGAGAAACCCCTACATGGTTCATGGCAGATAGGAAAGGGCAGAAGTAGCTGTGGGGTGGCATGGGGTGGGGGGTGGAGTCACTACACTAGTTTCCTAGCAGGTTGGTCTCTGCTACTTCTTGGGAAGGACAGGAGAGGAGCCAGGCAGCAGGGAGGTCAGTGTTGTGCAAATTGTGAGAGGTGACAATTGCAGCTGTTTTGAGCTCTATCCTAAAGATGAGCAGGCAACAGTAAGACTGACTGCAGTTGTCTCGGGTATGGTACATGTTTTGATTTAGGAGTAGTTGAATTCAAATCTCTGAAGTTTGCTTGTGGTGCTATTAATAAGATTAAACTTATCAGAGAGTCCCATGGACTGCAAGAAGATCAAACCTCTACATTCTGAAGGAAATCAGCCCTGAGCGCTCACTGGAAGGACAGATCGTGAAGCTGAGGCTCCAATACTTTGGCCACCTCATGAGAAGAGAAGACTCCCTGGAAAAGACCCTGATGTTGGGAAAGATGGAGGGCAGAAGGAGAAGGGGACGACAGAGAATGAGATGGTTGGATGGTGTTCTTGAAGCTACTAGCATGAGTTTGACCAAACTGCGGGAGGCAGTGGAGGACAGAAGTGCCTGGCGTGCTCTGGTCCATGGGGTCACGAAGAGTCGGACACGACTAAACGACTAAACAACAACAAACTTATCAGAACTGATAGGCTTACTATGGTGTCAGTGGTCAGTATTGTTCAGCACTTGATGAGGCCCACAACCTGGCTAAGAGCCCAGAAAGACCAGAACTCCTGAAATTGCTTCTGGATAGTAGGGGCTCAGTCTGCTGTTTGACTACCTGCTTGAGTACCTCTCTTCACTACTATCACCTCTTTGGTCCTTTCCCTCAGTGGGACTCAACCACTCTTAGTGCTGATGGTTGCTGCTGCTGTTCCTGTTCCTCCTCATTGGTTCTAATGTGTATCATTCCTTTCTACCATTGTTGAGATTTAGACCATTGAGTCAAAAATGTTAAACTGTCATTCAAAAATGTTGTTTCAGTTAATTGCACACTGAAATGAAGAATGCCTGTATGTATATTTTTGAAGGGTTTAACACTGGAAAATTCCATTGTGGTATACTAAAGCTAGAAGAGAGATTTCTTAGCTTCTAGCTGGGTTAACGATTAACTGTTGATGTTCTCTGCTCTTTCATGTGAGTGTTTAACCTTTGATCATATGAGTAAGTTATTCAGTTGCAAATCTCCATTTTGAAGGGGTTTTGTTCCTAAGCACAGTCAGAGAAGGATGTGCTAATGAAGTCTCTTCATGAATACAGGCTGGAATGCCAGCTAATGGAATCTTTGTGTGGAGAGAGAGGCCTTTGAATCTAGGCATGTTTGGAGTTCTATAATATTCCTAAGAAAATGCTGAGCCTATGCTTTGACAAACACATGTCTTATGGAACTATTTGGATGCATCGTTGATTGTTTTTGTACCGTTTTGAAGAAGTTTTGGTTAGTATAGCTTTGAATAATATTTATAGGTCTGGACAAAAGGAGTCAGTTTTTATGCATCCAATTGCTTCGAGCTGCACAATATTAATATCTGCAATAGTGTCAACTCTAAAGCAAATCTTGTGCATTAAAACCAAGTAAATAGATGGATCACACAGTTTCCAGTACAAATTGCCATCACCTCAGATCTGGTGGGAACCACAACAACAATGACAGTGAGTTGAGTTGAGTTGAGTTGAGTTGAGTTGAGTTGAGTTGAGTTGAGTTGAGTTGAGCTGAACTGCGAGCTTAAGCTCAGAGATCGAAAACAGTGATGAGAGATGAAATGTACATCTGAAGACTGGTAGTAAAAAGTGCTCACAAGCTCTCACTTGTGAAGCATGACACTTGTGTGTGTGTGTGTGTGTGAGAGAGAGAGAGAGAGAGAGAGAGAGAGAGAGAGAGAGAGCGCTTTGATGAAGCTCACTCTTTTGCTCACTTTTAACAAACTTCAGCACCCTGCCTACTCTCCACATTTGAAAATCTCAAGGCTAGCCAACTTCCTTTAGCCAATGAATTTTTAAGGAGAACATTTACCAAGGCATGTTAGTAAATATTCACACCAAAACTCAGGATAACATTATTTCTGACATTTACCCCTACATTTCAAGAATCACCAAATCTCTCCAACAAATAATCCAGCATTCATTTACATTCTGCTCTGTGTTTACTTGGAAACTGAAACACTAGTTCATCTTCTTAACGATTTGTGAGCTTCCTGTAATTTTAGAATACTGCTTGTCCCCAAAGAGTGGCACTTATACATTAAACTGGGCAAGATGTGCTGCTGATTCCCTGGCAGGGGGTGGGGTGGGGGTGAGAACATACCTCCCCACTGCTAAAATATTTTCTAGGAAATAACTTCAATGGAACTTTCTTCTAAGTATGCCTGTGGAGTATTGCAGCTGAAGTTATTGTACACTACTGTGATGTAAATCACAAACATTTTGACAAGCTCGATCACCCACTAAATGGATCAGGTAATTGTCCTGGGGCTAGATGGTGGAGGAATGGGCACCAGCATTTTTCTGTGTGCACCAGATTTAACAAAATGACCTGATAGAGCTGAAGAAAGACTATCCAAGGGCATAAGAAAGAAAGCAGGGAGGGGGCAGATGTAGCTGTGTTTCAGAGAAAAAACTAGGAGAGCACTGATCCAGGAATTAATGGTTACATCTCTCCCCAGATTTCAAATTTGCTGATTTCTTTGCAGTTCTTATGGCCCTTAGTCATTTCCTGTACAACACAGAATAAAGTAGCACAATATAATTGTTATACACAAATTGGAGAAGGTCCCAAGCTGCATATTTCTGTTCCATATCCAAACGCCAAAGGGACGCGGGTGGCGCTGTGGGTAAAACCACAGTGCCTAGGACTTGCCGATCATATGGTCGGCGGTTCGAATCCCCGCGGCGGGGTGAGCTCCCGTCTTTCGGTCCCAGCTCCTACCCACCTAGCAGTTCGAAAGCACCCTTAAAGTGCAAGTAGATAAATAGGTACCGCTGTATAGCGGGAAGGTAAACGACGTTTCCGTGTGCTGCTCTGGTGCAGGCTCGCCAGAGCAGCGATGTCACGCTGGCCACGTGACCCGGAAGTGTCTGCGGACGGCACCGGCTCCTGGCCTCTAGAGTGAGATGAGCGCACAACCCTAGAGTCTGTCAAGACTGGCCCGTACGGGCAGGGGTACCTTTACCGTTTTTATCCAAACGCCGCATGATTCAGATTCATGTTTGGCTAAGGTCAGTTCCTCTTACAGAGACACTTGATTTCTTCAACTGGATTTGAGCAAAGGAAATGTGGCTTGTTATTTGTTACACCCCCAAGCCAAAACCCAGTCCCAGTTCCTGGTTGTTGTAAATTTCACAAGCTCCATTTTGTCATTATGACCGCTAATTACATCACTCCAGTGCAAAGAGCACAAGTTCTGTGTTGCTGTTATATCTAATTGCTGCAATAAAATTTAGTACTGTTATTGTGTTTTTTTCATACGCATAACTTGTCCACAGGCACGTTTTGGTAATTAAATCAATATAAGCTCTAAAATACTAAAGCAGAATTTAATTCAAGGAACATGATCAACATCCTTTATCAAACAATTATTTCATTAGCATAGAGAACTAAAATGATATCCCCTTATCTAAGGGTTAGGATAGTACTTGATGGATAGCTGTAAAATAACTGTGAATTTTGGTGTCTTCTACCATGGCTGGATTGTATTTATATGAGATAAGTCCTGTGATTAATGATCTGACCAGGAATTGTGGGGGAGTTGGGTTCATTTGTACTACAGCAGTGATCAGCAGATGGTATCCTTTCAAAGGGGAAGCACCATAACTTAGTGGTAAATAATCTGCTTTCCAGACAGAAGGTCTCAGGTTCAACCCCTTGCATCTCCAGGTACACCTAGGACAGACTCCTGTCTGAAGATCTGCCAAATACTGAGCTAGAGGGACCAATGGTCAGATTCAGTAAGAGGAAATGTACTACACTGCTGATGAAAAAGCTACCATCAGAAAAAGCACCCCTCTGATGAGAAATCAAGATAACAAACTTTTTTTTTAATAAAAGAATGGAAATGGTTTATTGAATATTTAACAGATAAACTGTAAACAGATAAGAACATTGGCAGGATTATCATAATAACCTGCAGTTTCATAAGAGTATATATTTAAGTAGATGAATAAATGAACAAATTAAGTTAATTTGGATATGCAGAAGATATTAAAAATAAATTAAAGGAACTGCAGAAAGAGGGGGAAGGAAGTTTTGAAATGTTAAAATGACTGTAAAATTATTGAAATGTATAAACCTGAACATCATAAATACAATTTTAAAACAAGAAAAAGAAAAGGCATCCCTCTGTCCTTTGCTGGTTGGATAGCTAGTACCATGGGAGATTTATGGCCATATTTCTTGCAGGTGTGAGATCTTTCCTAGATAGGTTTAATCCATTACCCCTAGCTTTTCTGAATGCTGATCACACAGGACTATCAAATGCCTCTCCATGAAACATGAGGCATCTGCACTGTGCTGTAAATTGGGTTCTACCAGCAGGTCCTCGGCCTCTGGTAAGCAATGTGAGGTAGAGAAGCTGTGGGTGGGGGCCCGACTTTCAGAATAAACCACTGCAGTATAATCAGTAGCGTTTGGATCTGAAATCACAATATTTTTGCCTTGTGCGACTGCCCCTGGGCTAGTGGTCCAGGAAATAGTCCAGTTAACTCAAACCATGCCAATCATAGTGGAAGGGGTTCGCCATCTTCAAAAGCGACAGGCCTCAGGAGAGAGTCTGGCACTCACTTGGCTACGTGTGAAGCAACAGAGGAGACTGAGCCCCAAGTGAGTACAGTGGTGCTTCAGGTTACAGACGCCTTAGGTTACAGACTCCGCTAACCCAGAAACATTACCTCGGGTTAAGAACTTTGCTTCAGGATGAGAACAGAAATCGTGCTCCTGCGGCGCAGCAGCAGCGGAAGGCCCCATTAGCTAAAGTGGTACCTCAGGTTAAGAACAGTTTCAGGTTAAGAATGAACCTCCGGAACAAATTAAGTTCTTTACCCAAGGTATCACTGTATCTGTGAGGTGTCTGTGTGTTTCTTCTATCGGCAAATGTGAGTCGCTTGCAACATTGTATCTTTTAACATTTCCTTAAAAAGCTAATTGAGTTGATTTCCTCTGTCTAGCTTGGGGGTGATTACTTAGTTAATCTACAATGTGTACTGCTCCAGAATCTTTAAAAAAGGAAACAAACAAAAAGTCCTAGCAATGATAAAGGCTGCTATACACATTGCCCTCCTTTTATACCAGATGGAATAAGTTCCAAGTATTGAAGTCTGTATGTGCATTATTTCTTAGAAGCAGCTTGGTATCAGATAAATGAACAAAGAATTGCTATAAACTCAACAAATCATTGACATCTGGTGCATTCCCAAAAGCTCCAGAAACCTATTCCTCCATTTGACTTTTTTTGTATAAAAAAACAACAACTACTTGTTTATTACTTTAATATATGTCACTTCAAACCTCCACTCTTCCCCTAAGCTCCACACTCAGTTTGCCTTCCCAAATAGCTTTGTCTACCTAGGCTGTGCCTGTCCCACACTGTAGCTCCTTCTGCCTTTGGTATCTGTGAGGAAGATTTGTAAATAAGCATAAATTAAAACATGTAACAAGGAATGCGTATCACTCTGTTATTTGCATGTTTGATTCATGCTCAGAGAGTTGCCAAAAGTATCAGTGCGGAAAAAATGCTTAATTGGGTATGAATGAAACCTCAGAAAAAAGGAAATGCACCAGTCCACAGTTTGCTTACAAATCTTTAATCAGCACTTGATCCCTGCTCTAGATCAGGGAATAGCGTACAACCCCTAATAATGGACCAAGAGAGCTGAGGAAAGTCTCTGCAAGGGTTAACAACCAGCTACCTTCAGCATCCCATGGATAAGTCAGTTCTTCAGTCTATTGCCTATAAGTGTCCTTCTAATGTAGATCATGTTTGGCCTCAAAGCTGATCATGGCTATTGTTGTTTTCAGAAGTTACCCTCAGTCAGTACAGAGGGACTTCCTCCCCACTGTCTTAAACCCAACTGATTCCCAGCATTCGTATGTTGAGAGTGAAACATGTGGTCTGTACTAGCAGTCACTTCTCAGGAAAGAGATATTGGGATTATGGTGGGTAGCTCAGTGAAAATGTTGGCCCAGAGTGGGGAAAAGGTGAATTTCATGTTAGAGATCATGAGAAAAGGGACTAAAAATAAAATTGTCAATATCATAATGCTGCTGTGAGAATATATGATGGGCCCACACTTGGAATACTGTGCACAGTTCTGATCTCAACAAGGATACTGTGTCCAGTTCTCTCACATCTATCTATCTATCTATCTATCTATCTATCTATCTATCTATCTATCATCTATCATCTATCATCTATCTATCTAATATAAATCTATATAATATAAATATTTTTATTAAATTTTATGTTTTACAATTTAGAATACTCATTTAAACATCCTTCAAATATCAATGACTTCCCTTCTTCTCTTTCCAATCTTCTCTAAACGTATGTTCTTCTTGTTCTCTTATTCTATATGTTAAGTCTGCAAGCTGTGCATATTCCATCAGCTTAAGTTGCCATTCTTCTTTAGTTGGGACCTTGCTTGTTTTCCAGATACTGCGTCCAGTTTTGGGTACCACAACTTAAGAAGAATATTGACTTGACAAGCTGGAATGTGTGCAGAGGAGGGCAACCTCCTTTCCACAGGGACTTCTGCAGCTAGAAGGACGCTCAGTAATTAGAGCGGATAGAACCGCCAAATCCGGGAAGAGCAGAGGAGGAGGAATTTGCGTTTATATAAACAACAACTGGAGCTCGGACATTAAACAAATGGACACGCATTGCTCTCCTGACTTGGAGTACCTAGTGGTGAAGTGCCGCCCTTTTTACTTGCCACGTGAGTTTAATGTTGTTATAATAACAGCGGTGTATATACCTCCTGATGCAAATACTACTACAGCTATGGGCCACCTGCTAACTGCTATTAGCAGACAGCAACGAGCCCACCCGGATGGAGCCCTTGTGGTTGCTGGTGATTTCAACCGAGCCGATTTAAGGACTGTGCTCCCTAAGTTCCACCAGTATGTTGATTGTCCCACTAGGGGAGGAAATACCTTGGACCGAGTATATAGTAACATCATGCATGGATACAAGACCAAGCCCCTGCCCAATTTGGGGCAGTCAGACCACATATCCTTACTTATGATACCATCATATAGACCTCTCGTACGCAGAATTAGACCATCAACTAGAGAGATACGAGTGTGGCCAGTAGGTGCATCTGAGCAACTCCAAGACTGCTTTCGGAGCTCCGAGTGGTCGCTTTTTGAGGAGAATAATGTGGACACATATGCTTCAACAGTACTGTTTTACGTTAAAAGCTGCATTGATGTTGTCACTACCACCAAACAAATACGGGTGTTCCCTAACAACAAGCCCTGGCTAAACAGGGATGTGTATCTTCTGTTAAAGGCAAGGAATGCTGCTTTTCACTCTGGTGATGCGCAGCAGTATAGAGAAGCTAGAGCCAAATTGAAAAAGGGCATTAGGAACGCCAAAGCTATGTACTGCCGGAGGATCGAAAAACATTTTGAGAGCTCCGACCCTCGTCGAGTATGGCAAGGCTTGAGACAAATTACAGGGCAAAATACTAAAAACGAATTGGCTAGCAGCAGTGCACACCTGGCTGATCAACTGAATCAATTTTTTAGCCGCTTTGAGGAGGGAACTGGAACTACCGTCATTACAGCATTGGCCACCAGCACATCATCAGAAACTACTACTGATAGACAACCACTTTTATTACAGACCTGTGACGTACAACGTGCCTTTCGGAGCCCTAACATCAGGAAGGCAGCTGGACCGGATGGAATCATGGGACGGGCTATTAGGGACTGTGCTGCAGAATTAGCCGGCGTATTTACGGACATTTTCAACCTATCCCTGTTGCAGGGTTATGTCCCTACCTGCCTGAAGACATCGATTATAGTGCCAGTCCCCAAGCAGTCAGTGGTGGTATCTCTCAATGACTATAGACCAATAGCCTTAACATCTGTTGTTATGAAATGTTTTGAGAGATTGGTGCTAGATTATATTAAGGCTAGTCTTCCATCCACTTTAGACCCGTTCCAGTTTGCATACAGAAGAAACAGATCTACTGATGATGCTATTTCCATCGCCGTCCATACTGTATTGAGTCATCTAGAACGACAGGGAACCTACGCAAGGCTGTTGTTTGTGGACTACAGTTCTGCCTTCAATACAATTCTGCCAGACAGGTTATTTCTTAAAATGACCAACTTGGGTATACATCAGAAGATCTGTCTGTGGGTAAGGAATTTCCTGACTGATAGGCCGCAGACAGTGAGAATGGGACCTTACCATTCTTCTACTCTAGTATTAAGCACAGGAGCCCCTCAGGGATGTGTGCTAAGTCCCTTTCTCTATTCTCTGTACACATCTGATTGCACCCCACTGTATAAGTCCAACACAATCATCAAATTTGCGGATGATACAACAGTGGTGGGGCTCATCAGTGAGAACGATGAGACTGCTTATAGGAAAGAAGTACAGGGGTTAATTCAATGGTGTAAAGAAAATAATCTTATGCTTAACACCAAAAAAACCAAAGAACTCATAATTGACTTTAGGAGAAGGAAAAGTGTATTGTTACCATTGCACATAAATGGCGAGGAAGTGGAGAGGGTTGGTAGTTTTAAATACCTGGGCATTTATATCTCGGAGGACCTCTCATGGACTGCAAATGTTAATATGGTTGTGAGGAAGGTGCAGGGGAGGTTATATTTCCTGAGAATGCTCAGGGGACTGAATCTATCCCAGCACCTACTCCTGTCCTATTATCATAGCACCATCGAGAGTGTCCTAACCTATAGTATATTATCGTGGTATGGGAGCAGCTCTGAAACGGATAAAAAAGCTTTACAGCGAACAATTAAAATTGCCCAGAACGTTATTGGGCTCCGACTACCAACCCTGGATGAGATCTTCACGTCTCGCATCTTGAAGAAGTCACATAATATTCTGAGAGATCCCACCCACCCTGCTCACAACTTCTTTGAACTATTGCCTTCGGGCAGAAGATATAGGACAATGAAAACACGAACCACACGCCTTCTGAATAGTTTCTATCCAAGAGCTTTGATTGCACTAAATAATGATCTCAGGGCCAGTTGCAAGGTTTAGTAAGTAGGGAGTGGAAGGAATGAGATAGGTTTTAGGTTATGTTATGTTTTTAATAGGTCATGCTATATTCAGGATTATGTTATGTTTTATAGATTATGTCTAAATAGGATGAGAGTTCGGAGATACGTGCAAATGTATATGTGAACCCGGTCTTTGGGTGGGTGTTTGATTTTCGTTGTTGTGTATACTGTGTATATACGGACAATGACAATAAATTTATCTAATCTAATCTAATCTAATCTAATCTAATCAACCAAGATGATCAAGGGTCTGGAAAACAAGCCCTATGAGGAACAGTTGAGAGAATTGCATATGTTTAGCTTGGATAAGAGGAGATATGAGAGCGATCTTCAATTATCTAAAGGGTTATCACATGGAAGATGGAGCAAGCTTGTTTTCTCCCACTCCAAAGGGTAGGACCTGAACCAAAGACTTCAAGTTACAAGAAAGGAGATTCCGACTAAACACCAGAAAGAACAGCAAGAACTGTTTAACGGTGGAACAGACTCACAGGAGAAGTGGTGGCTTCTCCTTCCTTGGGGTTTTTAAGCAGAGGTTGGATGGCCATCTGTCATGGATGATCTAGTTAAGATTCCTGCATTGCAAAGGCTTGGATTAGAGGACCCTTTGGTCCCTTCTATGATTCCATGATTGCATAATAGTACAGAAAAGAGCAACCAAAATGATCAAGGGCTGGAGCAACTCCCCTATGATGAAAAATTACATTTGGGACTTTTTAGTTTAGGGGGGAATGGCAAGTAACGGGGCGGGGGAGACATCATAGAGGTGTATAAAATTAAGCATGGCACAGAATGGCTAGAGCAAAGTTCTTCCTTGTCCCTCATAATACTGGGAACGCGGCTATCCAATGAAACTGAATATTGGAAGATTCAGGACAGATAAAAGGAAGTCCTTATGTACACAGCACATAGCTGAACTATGGGAATTTGCTAATGCAGGATGTAATGATGGGCACCAACTTGGATGGCTTTAAAAGGAGAGATTGGAGAAATTCATTAGGGATAAGGCTATGAATAGTACTCAGATCCCAAAACATCATTTTTTGGGCCCAGTGCAACCCAGTACACAGACCAACTCCCACACACACACTGTGATTCCTACTGAATACACATAGTCTCATGAGTCATGAAAGAAAAGTTTCTATTTTAATTCTGTACATCTTCTACATTTCTGAACTTAGACCATTGCCTACACAGGGGCTTTGTACCGTACTCCGAAACACCTCCCTTTTTGCTATTTTTGCTTAACATAACATCCAGCCAGAATAAGAGGTTCACAAAGCTTGCTGGCAATTCTGTAACTTGTTTTGGTCCTAATTGAGGTATTATTCTGTTGATGTTTTATTCTAGTGTTCCAATGCAGCTGCAAACATTTTGTAAATAAACCGATTCACTTTGAAGCTTTCTTTTTCTCTCTCTCCCTTTTGATTGCAAAATCATAAATTATTTCCCAAAAGTAAATTTCTCATGCACAGTCACACTGGATGGACAAAGGTGGCTTAGCTGTTCTTAATACTATAGACTGCAGTTTTTGATGAGTGCTAATTTGCCGAAACTGCTTTCAGCTTCTAACAGAGTCACCGGTAGTATGCAAAAAAAAATCCATGGGGTTATGCATACTTTCACTGAAAATTAGTTTCAGTTGGTAGGCTTTAAGTTGTTGTTTTTGCTGTTGCTTGTGTAAATCTCATTTTGTAAGGTCAGTGGGGATAGTTCACGTTCATTTCCAAAGGAGACTTAAAGGTTTTTTTTTACTGATCTGATACTTTCACAAGGAAACTTCTCTGTGAATTAGATATGTAGGAGTCTTGCCCAGTTTCTCGGGCTCTAGTATCATATTTTCATACTGAGCAGGATGTAAAATAAATGTGATTGGTTGCTTTGATCTACAATTCCACCTCATTTTTCCTCTCATAGTAAAGGGGTGGCAGCCAGGTGCCCTCCCCCTCCCCAATCTGCAGCCCCAGCTAATACATATCCCCATACACACCAAGCTTGCAGGCAATTGGTTGGCCACTATGGTTAACAGGATGATGGTCCAATACATCTTATGAATGGGAAGCCACATGGATAGGCCCTTCTTTGGAGAGGTCATGACTCACACTCAGTGTGTGAACAGGGTGGGACCCAGGAATGCGTGACATCAAGGGTGCAGCCAGGAGGTGCAGTTCTGCACTTATGTATGAAGGGCACCTTGTGAAAAGAGCTCACATTATTCCTACAAGGGAGGGAAAAACTGAAGCTGAAACAAAGTGCCACCTAAGCAATCCATGGCAGATTGAGGCTGGGAACCAGACCTCTGGACTATGTTGCATTACCTGCCGTTCCATCCTTTCTTTTAACCCTCACCAAAGTAAAGAGCGAATTGAGACAAATCCAAGGAAGAGAATTCGATTGGACCCTGTGCTGCTTACTTCTGAGTAAGCATACGCAGGATGCTGCTGCCAGACTCACATGGATGCATGTTTTCCAATGGCAACAGGGCAAATGTAAGTCAGATGTGGGCCCCCAGCCTTTTCAAGGTGACACAAACGAGTTAATTTTCATTGTATCCTGGGCCTAATTGGAAACAGCCCGCATCCCTTGTAAAACATTAAGTCGGAGGGCAAGTGATAATTGTTCACCTGCTGCATGGAGCTGTAAGAGCCTGCACTAACTAGCAGAAGAGAGGAGGGGGTGTCATATCCCTGATCCTATCGCAGCTGGACTTTCTGTGCCTACCGCTTTCTCAGAACATTACACTGCCGAGCATCAACAACAATTCATCAAGGGGAAGTGATTGAACTTCACTTGAATTCTAGAACTAGTCTTCCCTCCCTAGGAAGAAGCAGGAAAGAACGATGAAGGTCGCTTTGTGTTTATTATAATCTTAAGTCTTTGTGGGAGGTATAGAGAGCACCCATATTAAAAATAATGAAATGCCTCCTAAGGTGGGCCAGGTCTCCTGCTTTACAGAGGACATTCCTCTATTTGAATGGCTTTATTTGAAGGTGTCCCGCTAACAAAATGAATTTCAATAGGGACAAATGTAAGGTTCTGCACTTAGACAGGAAGAACCAGATGCACAGATATAGGATGGGGGACACCTGGCTTACTAGTGGTACATGTGAAAAGGATCTAGGGGTCTTGATGGACCACAAGCTTAACACGAGTCAACAGTGTGATGCAGCAGCAAAAAAAGCTAATGCTATTCTAGGCTGCATCAAGAGAAGTACAGTGTCCAGATGAAGTGAAGTAATAGTACCACTCTAGTCAGTCACTCTTAGTCAGGCCATACTTGGAATACTTGGAATACTGTGTCCAGTTCTGGGCACCACAATTGAAGAATGATGTTGACAAGCTGGAACGTGTGCAGAGGAGGGCAACCAAGATGATCAAGGGTCTGAAAACGAAGCCTGATGGGGAGCGCTTGAAGGAGCTGGGTATGTTTAGACTTTTCCTGCTCTCTCTGCATTCCTTGATATCTCTGGAGGGTGGGGGCAACCCCAAGAGGTTGTCAATCCTGACATAAGGTAGGATGAAACATCAGTTGCAGCAACAAAATTGATAGCACATTTGCAAAGCTAAGCAGGGTCTGACATGGTTTCAAATTGGATGGGGGACCACGTGTTGAGTTTCCTGCATTGTAGAGGGTTGGACTAGATAACCCTTGGTGTCCCTTCCAACTCTACAATTCTATGATTCAGAGTAAGCTTCTTCCCTCTGATGAAACAAAACAGAACTACTGATTTCCTGTAGCATTAAGAAAATGGCAGCTGCTGTCAGGGCGGCCACATTAGAGTGGCTGAGCTGGTGAGGGATCACAAACGGAGCCTGACAGAAGAACTGAAGCAAAGCAGCCCTTGACACTGGAGAACTCATTGGGGAGATTCTGGTGCAATCAGGGAAGTTCATCCATTGCGGGCGGCACACTGTTAAATAGTCACATTCCATCCCTGAGGCAAGCGCATTCTGTCCACATCTTCCCCTCCTCCAAATTCTTCGTTAAACCTTCGTTGTTTCCAATCTACCTGATGCTGTAATCCTCAGCTATTGCTGGTATTCACTGGTATTCTGCCAAGGCCAAAAACGTTGCCAGCATTCAACAAGATGTCTGCCAGGGAGCTGCAGCTCATCTGAAGGGAAATCATATAGAAAAAAATACATCTAGTGGGTTGTTTCTATAATTACAGCGGAGCACGGGTAGGGGGTAGACTTTTTCTTTTCTTTTGTAATTACAAAAAAAGGTCACTCAGCTGCAAATCCATGCAGGGGTACAAAGGAAGAATTGTTACCTCTGCCTCCCACCCCCCGTTTTATACAACATACGTATTAACAGCAGAAATCCCTTTGCTTAAAATACAATGAAGTAACATCAAAGGGGAGGGTTCCAGCTACCCCAGAAGTCTGTCCTTGAGAATCACATTCAGCCAAGGGATGGAAGAGGATTTTGCTCGATACACATTTAAAAAAATCTACTTCACACCTACTGGGCGAATGCATGGATTGGAACATAATTATATTTCAGATTCTGCACTTTTCCAAAAACAAATCTCACACTTGATGGGTATGTGGCTACAGGAAAGAGGCTGTGAGAAAAATCATGGGAGAGGTGTTTCTAGGACTAAGGTGAAACTGTGAAGCTCCCTTCTTAGTTCTGCTATTGGATGCTGCATGCTGCTTAAGTAATCTTGCCCTATTTATAGTATTGAAATGTGTGGGGGTGTTGTTGTTTTTTGCATGTTATTATATTTTCTATTATTTTGCCATGTTCGCATGAAATTGTTTTTGTAGTGTTTGATTTTGAAATGCATTCCAGTTTCTTTGTTGAAAGCCAATTTGAGTGTGGTTTTTTTTGGGGGGGGTGGAAAACCAGCATACAAATAAAATGAATGAATGAAATAAAAACAGGAGGTAGTACCTGTTTGTTGTATTGAGAAGACTGCTAAAGTTTTTTGAGAAGAATTAAAAAGGAGAAACTAACTGCAGCAATTGCTCTTAAAATCTAATGCTATTTTGCAACTCAACTGGATTTTTGCTTAATCATTGGACCTTACTTAAACCCACTGCCACTGTACAGACACAGCACTTCAGATTTCAGTTTTGCATGTGCTCATTCATAAGTCAATCCTGTTTTCATATCAATCTGAGATTTATAAAAAACTGTACAAAATCCATATTTAAATCCATATTTTATCTCTATGTGTTTTTATCAAATATGTAATTTTTCACCTATTATGGTACTTTTTATTAGGAAAGAACTGCATCGTAACATTTGGGAAAGTGCAGAATCTGAAATATAGTTATGTTCCAATCCATGCATTCGTCCAGTAGGTGTGAAGTAGATTTTTAAAAATGTGTATCAAACAAAATCCTCTTCCATCCCTTGGCTGAATGTGATTCTCAGGGACAGACTCATATGTTTTCCTGCTGCCTTTCATCACAGTACCACCTTGGGTGTGTTGGCTGTGCTGGAGGAGGACAGTGCAAAGGTCGAGATGGGCAGATAGGGTGGCCTTACGGCTCAGGATGACCCCCGTTGGCTGAACGGATGAAGCAGCTGGAGATGCTTTTTTGTAACCTTTGTGCCCTGCAGCAAACTGGTCTGTGGGCACAAAGCTCTCTATTTCTGTCAGGAAGAGTGACCCTTACTCACTTGCCTTTTTGCTCTCATTTGTTGCAGTTCCTTTCTTTTATCAGATTAACTATAATGAGCAGAATCAAAATCACATGGAAAGGGAAGGAAACACTCCAAACTCTGGACACTGACTTTCTGTAAAGATGAGAGACGTTTATGAAACAAAATGGAACAATTTATTCTTTTTTTCAGAGCTGGGCAAAGCACACACATGCACAAGGGTCTGACTGGAGGCTAGGGAGGACATGTGGCTGCCAGCAATCCATCTCTCTTTCCACATGTCTCCCTGGTAACATCTAGTAAAATATCATGATACCATCGCCATCAGCTCTGCAAAGCTGCAGCCAATGAATTGGACTGTGGGTGAGAATTCTGAATAGGATAATGTCACATCACACATTTTGTTTCCTAGATGCTGAATGGGAGGTGTGCGGGGAGACTATAGGTCATCAGGAGCACTACATGCCCCTATAAGGTAATGTTAAAGGTACCCCTGCCCGTACGGGCCAGTCTTGACAGACTCTAGGGTTGTGCGCTCATCTCACTCTATAGGCCGGGAGCCAGCGCTGTCCGCAGACACTTCCGGGTCACGTGGCCAGCGTGACGAAGCTGCTCTGGTGAGCCAGAGCAGCACACGGAAACGCCGTTTACCTTCCCGCTAGTAAGCGGTCCCTATTTATCTACTTGCACCCGGGGGTGCTTTCGAACTGCTAGGTTGGCAGGCGCTGGGACCGAGCAACGGGAGCGCACCCCGCCGCGGGGATTTGAACCGCCGACCATGCGATCGGCAAGTCCTAGGCGCTGAGGTTTTACCCACAGCGCCACCCGCGTCCCTACATGCCCCTATAAGTAAGTTGAAATATTGCATATGTGTCACAGGCGTCCTTTGTTTTCATTTCTGTTTGCTCGGTATTCCTATCTGCATTACAAAAAAAATTCTCACACTTGATGGGTATGTGTGGGCATGTGGTTCTGTGGATGGGGGGGGGGGTCCCACACAGATCCCAATTCTAGAGTGTAGCTGGATGGATCAATGTGCATGTGTTCACCCATATGCCCTTTCCATCTGTTTCTGGATTAATATGCCATTATTAAATATCCAAATTTAAATACTTGTTTTGGGATATAGTTTCCCTTAAAAACTGCATTTTAACTCATACGTTTTTTATTTTGTTTGCTATATTGATTTAACCAAGAACTGTGTACAACATTCAAAGAAATGTGGAACACCATGGAGAGCTGCATTCCTATCCATCAGTTTGTCTGAGTGGTACAGATTCAAGACAGTTGACTGCCAACTCCGTGCTTCCCCTGCCCATCCTAGTCCTGGCAAGTGGCAATACTACTGCCACCAGAAGGGCAGCTCAGTGGCATCAGTACCACCTCATTCACTGCAACAGACTTAGGGAGTAAAGACAATGACCTCTCTCTCTCTCTCTCTCTCTCTCTCTCTCTCCCCCCCCCCTCCCTGCCTCTCTAGGGAGTGCTGGGCAGGATTTGACTAAGTTGTTGTGGTATGGAATGAAGTCTGCTCACACAACAGGACTCCCTCCCTTCCTAAATCACCTTTGGTGAGTTGAAGGAAAGCCCAGAAAAGATTTGTGGGGGCCATGGGGAGTCACATGGGGAGACCTCATTCAATGTACATGTACCCCACTATACTGAATTCCACAATTGTCTCTCTGTGTGTGCATCTGAATGTGGTGCATGCACTGTGTGTTGTAAATGTCAGTTTTGTAATTATGTGAAATTTTGTTCTTAAAGAAATCAATACAGTGCTCCCCATGGACTACTAACCTGTCAGAACCAGTCATGAGGACTGAAGAATAAGTGAGAACTAAAGGATAAACCAGGACTACAGGACAACTAAGGATACAGAAACACACCAGAGCTCAGCAAGCCCTTGTTGCTCAAGACCCCTTGTACTACTTTCTGTCCAGCAGCTAGCCTTGGTAGACAGGGCAGTCCAAAGCCTGAGGGTACTTCAAGGAGAAGTTGCTACCTGCGGTTTCAGTGGATCACCACATGGGGCAGCTGTGGGCAGATACTGGCAGCTCCTGTGACCAAGTAGCTGGAGTGAATGAAAGCCCATCATGTGTGTTACTTCAGGGTAGAAAGGGAGCAACATAATTGTGGGATAATCCTTATTGGTGTGGGAAACCCAACAAGATCAGGAAGAATAATTAACCACAGCTCATCAGCTTCAACCACGGTGATACGTTGCTCTGTTTATATACCTCGTGCCTGTAGAATCAGGTCTATTGGCCAGGCTGGCTGGGTCCTGATATGATTTTCCATCCCATTGCTTATGGTAGTAAACACATGTGCAAATGTCTTTGCATTTAAGACATATTTGCAGATCTTCATGCGCAGCCCATAAAATGTGGCATGGTGCAGGGTGGGGAGATAAGCTTTCTGCAGTATTCTCAGAAACTTCTGTCTAATGTCTGGTTGCAGATATACTTGGCAATATGAGTGTAATGGGGAAGTGTATCAGAAAGGCCCTTACTCCCCTTTCCAACTATGGACACCCTGTCATATTAATTGCATCCATACCCTACGAGGCTGATCTCAGAGATGTTCACAGGTGCATCCTTTCTAAGAGCACACAGTGGAGGCACTCTAAAGAAATCAGGACCAGATGTGGAGTGGCAGGCGCTTCCTCCACAGGAAATGTGCCCTCAGGTACAGCCCAGGCAAGGGAAGCCCAGGACTGTTTAGAAAAGGATGAGCCAAGATGCCTGTGTCATGTATACCTTTCTTGGTTATCACTCTTCCCCATTGCTCTTCCGCACTCTGCTTCTGCATTCCTTCAGTTTAGCCTTCTCAAAGCCTTTGCTATTCAGATCACTTTCTTTCCTTGGTAAGATAATGTAATTCCCTCATTGGTGTGATCAACCTACTTCATATCTGCCCCATTTTTGTCCCTTATGTGTCAAGGTATCTTGGTGGTGGTAACAGTCACTAGCACAGTGGTGTAAAGGTAAAGGTAAAGGAACCCCTGACCATTAGGTCCCGTCGTGACCAACTCTGGGGTTGCGGCACTCATCTCGCTTTATTGGCCAAGGGAGCCAGCATACAGCTTCCAGGTCATGTGGCCAGCATGACTAAGCCGCTTCTGGCGAACCAGAGCAGCGCACGGAAACGCCATTTACCTTCCCGCTGGAGTGGTACCTATTTATCTACTTGCACTTTGACGTGCTTTCGAACTGCTAGGTTGGCAGGAGCTGGGACCGAGCAATGGGAGCTCACCCTGTCACGGGGATTCGAACCGCCGACCTTCTGATCAGCAAGTCCTAGGCTCTGTGGTTTAACCCACAGTGGCATCCACATCCCGAGCACAGTGGTGTAGGTGAGACTAAATGCCTTTCCTGGCATCCCAGTGCCGTGTGGCTGCCGGTTACTGATGGAGGGGGCAGACAAGGCTCCACTGAGACACTCACACCATTCCAAGCTCCCTGCTGCCTTGCCCCCATCTCTCCTGGCAACTAGCAGTGACACACAGAGCACTGAGAAGCCAGGGGAGCAATGCAGCCCCACTCACTCCACCATGCCAGCTACTGCTTCGTGACAGCTTTGGTAGGTGGAATAGGGCAGTGAAGATTTTTCTGCTGCTTAGATTTTGAATTTCTCCACTGCTTGATTTTGGACCCTGGGCAGAGGAGAAAGATCAAGCTTTAGAAAACTTTCTTCTTTTCTGGGCCCATGCAAGTTTTTCTTGAAGCTCAAGCTGAAATAAGTTCCCGGTATCCTAGCACGCTGCAGGGAAGCTAGAACGCTAGTGCAGGGAAACTAGAACTGCATGTGCTTCAAGTGATGCCCTAAGGCAGGAGTAGCCAATACGGTGCCCTCATGGGCGTAGCCAGGATTTTTGTTTAGGAGGGCACTCAAGATGTGGCTGGACTCCAGTTCCCACCATCTCTCATGCCAACTGGGCCTGAAGGGAGTTGGAAGCCAACAACACATGAAGGGCGCCACATTTCTTACCCCTATATTAAAGGAGAGGCAGAAGCCCCAAGAGGGCAGCTAAACACATCTCTTGAGAAGGATATGGGAGAAGCAGAATGAGCAACTGGGCATGCGTAGAAGCGATGTGTCAGCATGAGCCAGACTTTCCTCAGAGAGGCGCATATAGCAAATAGGCTGCTAGAAGTGTAAGCATAGGCAGCACTGGGGAGCCACATACACAAAATTGTTCACCGCACATACGGAAAAGTTTGCAGACATTTCCCCCCAAGTTCATCAAGATCCAAAGAAAATGAATGCACGTCTTCAAAGGATCATCAGGTGAGGAGGAGAGTTTTTACACTGGCATGCAGAGACCAGAAGAAGTTACAATTTCCTTAGAAACAAAGGGAAGGGAAGACCAATTCGATGATGCCGTACAGGTAGATGTGGCCTGTGGTTCAAAAACTCAAGAGTAAGCCTAGCAGGAATGTAAGCAGAAGTTACAGAGTGATCAAACTGATGGTTAAACAGCAAAGTCTGCAGTGTCTTAGAAATATGGTATATTCACACATATTTACATCTTAATCCTTCAATGGAGGGAGTGCACGACATTATACCCAAAGAGTATCGTGCTCCTCTTATAGCTTCAGCAGGCTTGGGTCCAACACAACAGCCAGTCGTGGCCCCTGGTTTCTGAGTGCAGCAGCTCCCATCTACTTCCTCCTTTTTCCCAGCAGCCTTTGCAGAAAACAATTCCTCTCTTTCCACAGCATCCCCCCTGTCACCCTGGCAACCTCCATTTCAAAAGCTTCCTCCTTTTTTCTGTGGTTACATCATGCCCTCTGTAATTACCGTATTTTTCGCACGATTGGACGCACCGGACCATAGGACGCGCCTAGTTTTTTTGGGGGGAAATAAAGGAAAAAAATTTTCCCTTTATTTCCCCCCCAAAAGCAGGTCAGGGAAACCGAACCAGGTCGAGGAACAGCGGGATAGTGGCGCTGCGCCTCCCTGCTGTCCCCCGAGCTTGTGGGGCTGGCTGATGTCTGCCTAGCGCGCGGGGCGCTCTGCTTCAGGGCGCCCTACCCGCCGGGCGGCAGGCTGCTATCCGCAGCTTGGGGAGCCTTGTGGGGAACTGCTGCAGGGCTCCCCACGCTGCGGATGTATGCCTGGCGCGAGGGGCGCTCTGCTTCAGGGTGCCCCACCCGCCGGGCGGCAGGCTGCTATCCGCAGCGTGGGGAAGCTTGCGGGGAGCTCCTGCAAGGGTCCCCATGCTGCGGATGTGTTCCCAAAGCGCCGGGAGCTCTGCTTTCAGGGCGCCCGACGCTCCGGGAAGCAGGCTGCTATCCGCAGCCTAGACACGGCTAGCGGAGCGCTAATCCCGAAGCTTGGGGCGTGCGGAGCTCAGCGTGCCCCAAGCTTCTGGGCGCTGGCAAGGTCTCCGCTAGCCCTGGGAGAGCCGTGCGACGTCGCGGGGCTCTCCCAGGGCTAGCGGAGACCTTGCCAGCACCCAGAAGCTTGGGGCGCGCTCAGCTCCGCACGCCCCAAACTTCGGGATTAGCGCAGTGGTCCGCTAGCCCTGGGAGAGCCGCGCGACGTCGCGGGGCTCTCCCAGGGCTAGCGGAGACCTTGCCGGCACCCAGAAGCTTGGGGCGTGCTGAGCTCCGCACGCCCCAAGCTTCGGGATTAGCGCAGTGGTCCGCTAGCCCTGGGAGAGCCGCGCGACGTCGCGGGGCTCTCCCAGGGCTAGCGGAGACCTTGCCGGCACCCAGAAGCTTGGGGCGTGCTGAGCTCCGCACGCCCCAAGCTTCGGGATTAGCGCAGTGGTCCGCTAGCCCTGGGAGAGCCGCGCGACGTCGCGGGGCTCTCCCAGGGCTAGCGGAGACCTTGCCGGCACCCAGAAGCTTGGGGCGTGCTGAGCTCCGCACGCCCCAAGCTTCGGGATTAGCGCAGTGGTCCGCTAGCCCTGGGAGAGCCGCGCGACGTCGCGGGGCTCTCTCAGGGCTAGCGGAGACCTTGCCGGCACCCAGAAGCTTGGGGCGTGCTGAGCTCCGCACGCCCCAAGCTTCGGGATTAGCGCAGTGGTCCGCTAGCCCTGGGAGAGCCGCGCGACGTCGCGGGGCTCTCCCAGGGCTAGCGGAGACCTTGCCGGCACCCAGAAGCTTGGGGCGTGCTGAGCTCCGCACGCCCCAAGCTTCGGGATTAGCGCAGTGGTCCGCTAGCCCTGGGAGAGCCGCGCGACGTCGCGGGGCTCTCCCAGGGCTAGCGGAGACCTTGCCGGCACCCAGAAGCTTGGGGCGCGCTCAGCTCCGCACGCCCCAAACTTCGGGATTAGCGCAGTGGTCCGCTAGCCCTGGGAGAGCCGTGCGACGTCGCGGGGCTCTCCCAGGGCTAGCGGAGACCTTGCCGGCACCCAGAAGCTTGGGGCGTGCTGAGCTCCGCACGCCCCAAGCTTCGGGATTAGCGCAGTGGTCCGCTAGCCCTGGGAGAGCCGCGCGACGTCGCGGGGCTCTCCCAGGGCTAGCGGAGACCTTGCCGGCACCCAGAAGCTTGGGGCGCGCTCAGCTCCGCACGCCCCAAACTTCGGGATTAGCGCAGTGGTCCGCTAGCGGTGGGAGAGCTGGGTCTCCCTCTGCTAGCAGATAGCTTCCTGAAGCCTGGAGAGCGAGAGGAGTCGGTGCGCACCGACCCCTCTCACTCTCCAGGCTTCAGCGAAAGCCTGCATTCGCTCCATAGGACGCACACACATTTTCCCTTGCTTTTTAGGAGGGAAAAAGTGCGTCCTATGGTGCGAAAAATACGGTAGTGCTTTTTTTCTAAAATATATATATATGTTTAGGGGTACTCTCATTTTGGCATGCTACCAGTATGAGTTTGACCAAACTGGGGGAGGCAGTGGAAGACAGGAGTGCCTGGCATGCTCTGGTCCATGGGGTCACAAAGAGTCGGGCACAACTAAATGACTAAACAACAACATTTTGACTCAAGAAAATCACCATTTTATAGTTCAAATTGGGAAAAATAAATACAGTAAATGAACAAAAGTACAAAAATTCACAAAATGTTTAGGGGTATGCGTTCACACACACACCCCCCCCCGAAAAAGCACTGCCTGTAATACTGGTGGCCTCTCCCTTTCTTGTCTGATGCTGAATGTCTCACCTTTTGTCAGGGTAATGACTTTGCTATCACTTGCCTTGTTCTTGGATGGTATCTAAGTTCAGCTTGACTTCAAACCCCACATTTACTGATTTCAGAAATTATGGGGATAAGCCGGCACTCAGGAATTTTAGGGGATCCTTGCCCCCTAGATGCCCATAACAGTAACAATAGATTTTAAACTATCTTTCTCCATTAAGAAACAGCAAGGAAGTCAAGATGAAATTTTAAGAAGATCTAAAGAAGATAGATTGAGTGACATTCATTCAATCTTCCTTTTCTCTCACTAGACATTGATTAACAAAAAGAAAGCCCTGTGTGGTGCCCGGAAGGAACTGAATCAAAACTGAAGCACTGTTGCTCAGACAATCCTATCCCTGTTCATCTGCAGAGCGTGAAAATGTATAGCTAGAGCAAATCAATTCTGCTTCACATCCCTTTCCCGTATAAAACGTGGAGATCCGCTTCAGTGTTACATAAACAGCATCCTGCAATTGCATTCTTAAGGCAAATATATGCCTTGAGTGCTCTGCTAGGGGAAGGGTCTCCATATAAACTAATTACGAGGGGCAAGCCACTTCCTAGAGAGGAAGCAGAATAGTACATTTATCTAAGGGGGCAATTTTCTGTCTGTCTGCTGATTGTTGCACAGACATTGCATACAACAAATGTTGCCATCTATCACTTCCATGCCATGTAGAGCTGGGGTGATTTATAGTTGGGTGTATATAAATTTTCTTGCTTTAAAAAAACATTTCTTAACCAAGTTATGAGAAAGTAAATTGCATTTGGGAATTAGGAAATGAAATGAAATGACATTTTGGAGAAATGATCATGGGTGGAGTGTGGACTTGTGTCGTGCTTATCATACTTTCAAAGCGGTTGAGAGCTTTTGCGATTGTGCTTTTGAAATAGAAGAGGTGATAGGGAACCACGAGAGGAATAATGGGTTTTCCTGCGACACTTTCTCTCTCATTCTACAAATCCTCTCCACGGGTCTGTCCTCAATTGCGGCACAGGAGGTGTGCAGCTAGGCTTGCTGTCACAGCCGACCAAGTGCTCCCGTCGCTCTTGCCGCTACCCTGATCCACCCTATCTGGGAATAGCAGCTCTGTGAACTCCTAGTAAGTCTCAGTAGCCTTAACAAACTATAGTTCCCAGGATTATTTAAGGGAAGCCATGGCTATTAAAGTGGCAAAAGCATGTTTTAAATATGCGCCGTGGGTGAGACCCTTCCATGTTTCCGACATATTACCTCTGTCTGCACTTAACTTGCCTATGGGAATCCACTTTGAAAACTCACCTAGATGAAGCCACTGCATATGAAGGAAACAGACCAGGAGCTTCTATTCCAGAAGAAACCTCATACATGACCAATAATATCATAATGTATGCATTTCTTCAAAATTGTTTGGTGCAAATAAACCAAAATGAAAAGTTCTTCTTACTTTTCTGGCTTTTCAAAAGGCTATTATGGGCTGGGGGAAATTGTTTGGCACACCCTGCGGGAGGGAAAAACTAGGCCGTGAGCTTGTTCTTGGGCCTGGTTAGTGTCTCTGTGCTCAAAACAAAACAGGAAGCCATGATCGCTCCACACACCAGGCAATTCTCTGGCTGGCTCAGGAACATTGGGTCTGGTTTGATATGTGATCTTCAGGGATTTCCCCTTCCAGGCTCCAAACCAGAGTGGTTCATGTCAGGCCTAGGGAGATTATCAAATGCAGAGCAGCGGGAAATCCATCCTCCAAGACTGAGACATGTTAGATTTCGTTTGTATATTTCATTTTCATGTCTCTTCCTCTTTCCCTCATCAAAACAGACAATCTAATATGCAAAGATTAAAATCAGTTGAAATATCTGCAGTTCCCACATCGCTGTTCATATCATCACGGCACACTTCAGTAAAAGCCAATGTGCTGGAATGTGATGAGAGAAATTTTGTTCAGGCTGCTGGGAAGTCATCTGCATTCATTTGCCCTCTAACTAAAAAAGAAAATTATTAGACATTTGTATTTTATCTAGTTCATATGTAAGCCCAGGCTCTAGGACCTTTATCCATTTGTCTTATGCCTTTCAACTTACTAATAAAATCAGTTGGGTAAGTACATTTCTCTCCCTCGCACCACCACCAAAACGGTGGAGAACAAAGCAGTATGTGAGGCATTATGGGAAAATAAAATGGTGCCACCCAGGAGTGGCTTTCAAAATCACCACACGTACAAATGTACAAATAAGAAAAAAGACCAAAAAAAACCTTTAAAAATATTTAAACAAATGAATAATTGAATGAATGTGATTTTTAAAAGTGAATTAAGACCACTGTGGTCTTTAATAATGACGATGAATTAAGTAACAGAACAAAATCTCACACACCCTTATATTGCTTTCCTCCAAGTAAACTTGTGAACGCATTTCAGTTGTGCATTGTAATATCCTAGCGCATCACACATTCTTTTACACATGATTGTCCCTGGCAGCATGGCAGTTCGTTCTCCCTTTTCTAATTTTCTCTTGTTTGGATAGGTGATTTGGATCTGCCCAGCACCACAACTGTTCTGCACCTGCTCCTCATGTTCAGCGCCTTTCAGCTGCTGCCTCAAAATCCCATTGGCCAGGAGAATCAGCCTCTGAAAGACAATCTGGTTGACCCGATGTGAGAGGGATTTTGCTGGTGTTAAGACACTCCATGAGAAGGGAGGGTTGATTTGGGCTCCCGCTCCTATCTTTCTGATAGAGAGCAAAGGTAGAAAAATGTTCCTTTTAGTGACACTTCATTAGCTTGTTCCCTCTCAACAAAACCAATGACTTGAGGCTTAGTTCAATTATGTCTGTGTTTGTCCAAAAACCCTCCTTGTATCAACTTGGTGATGATACTTGGTAACAGCCAAGACGGTCCCCAAGCCATGCAAATACAAAATTCAAGCAAAATAACAACAATAAGGCAGCTTGCAACAGATGGGGCAGGGCAAATGAATAATTCCAGTGTTGGGGAGTGAAAGAACAATATTAGCAATAAGTTACATGAACCAGTAGGGGGAGATAGAAAAGCAACATGTCCGTCCTTTCTGCTTTAGGAAGCACTTGTTGGTAATGTAGATTATTTCCTTTCAGGCTTTTACATCCTTCCTGCTTTTTCTCCAAATTCAGTTAGTCCAAGTGTGAATTAGTATGCGATAGTGTTAATTTATTGACTTCATCCTTGGCCATTTCACACCAGATGTCTAAACATCATCATCATACCAGGTGTCTAAACAGAGGAGATAGCAATGACAAAAAGTCTTTTTTTCTATTTTTAAAAAATTGCTTTAGTCATTTGAATTAGGCAAAAACAGCTCCTTGGAATGACAAAGAATGGCAGAAAATGCCTTAATCCATGGAGATTACTCCAGATCTGGACGATGCAACTGGTTTCACCTATCTTTGGCCAAACAGCGTAAACTAAGTGTAATGTCGGGTTGCCACTGCATTAGTAGTTTATGGTCCGAATCTGGGAAATACATGCAAATGTCTTAAAGTTTCCTTTTATTGCAAAGCAGTCTCCAGTGGTGTGTATGTCAGCACAAGATTTCATACCTTGGCCTACTGTACTTGCGCTTCTGCGAATGTTCGTTGAAAAGTGGGCAAGAATCAGAAGCTGAATTGTAACAAATATAAGTGAAGTCATGGGAATAGCATAAATCGGTAGAGGAGGAGGAAAGAGAAGGTTTTGAGAAATATTTATGTTGTGATCACACTCTCTTTTGCTTTCTAGCCCAGAAATCGGTCGTTTTTCAAATCCTGCTGCTAATCTCAGCTTTCATTTTTAAACTGTGTTCTACTGTGCTACCAAGTAGCAGGGAGATTTTCAGAATTGCCCTAGAGAAACAATTAGGGATATTTTTCTTCCATATATCACAGCTGCCGAAGTGTTACATACCATGTTTTCTTTTTCTTCTAGTGTCTTTCGAAATGTTGTCATTTGTTGGCTGGCTGGGTACATGGAGCAAGGCCAGTGTTGCGTGAGCACATAATCCTTGTAGGTCTGTTTTCCATTGGCACAACATGGCATTTGAAAAACAAAAACAAATACTTCCTTCTCTTCACTGGACAATATATGCAGCAGGATTGAAAACTACCTACCAGTTATAGATATGGGAAATCACTCCACAAGTTGGATGAATCAACTGGATGATTCAGTCTAATCTATGTCTAACCTACACTGAAGTTTGTTAAGGGTGTTGGGAATTGTAGCTCTGTGAGTGGGGAACTACGGTTCCCAAGATACTTTGAGATACTTCTACTGTATAAATGTATGGTATGTACATAGCCTAGAATTGGGCCACCCACTCACATGCACATTGGAAGGTGTTGGTATTTTTCACACAGCCGAAGGTAGAAGCTTTGAGTTGACTCTGTAGGCCCAAAACATCCATGGCACAGCTATGGAGTGAGTATACTTTATATCACTGGCTGTTGAGTGGACTGCTGCTTGGGTTGTGTGTGAGTTTGCTTACTGCCCTGTTACGCTTTCCCAGCTCTGTGACATAGTTGGGCACTTTTCCAGTTTAATGTAGAAATATTTTGTATTTATTTTTGTTCAGGTTGCCCAAAGGCTTTACGGGGCATACATTTCCCATGAATAGAATGTTATTAGTGTTAGTAATATTGAATAACACCTGAAAGAGCAATG
Source organism: Podarcis bocagei (assembly GCF_964188305.1). Taxonomy (NCBI): domain Eukaryota; kingdom Metazoa; phylum Chordata; class Lepidosauria; order Squamata; family Lacertidae; genus Podarcis; species Podarcis bocagei. The sequence continues at coordinate 54,710,383 of NC_138125.1, forward strand.
AGCAGCAAGCAAACACCAATTTTGTCTCCACAGGGAAAGGATTGCATAGTTACTTCCCATCTCTAAAATGCCATCTGTTTTGCTAGTTACTAAGGAAAGAAAGGAGAAAAATATTCAAAAGACTTGAAGTTTTTCATTAGAGAACCTCTGTTTAGGAAAAGAAAAACACGAAAAAACACATAAACATTGAAACTTTGAATGGTTCGCCTGCATTATACTTGTTGAAAGTACCATTTTCAGTGAAGACAGACAGATAATCACAAATTGATGTTTGATCACCTGTGGACTTTATCATATTCTAAATGTCATTCTATATCCCACACGACTTTGTTTATCCCTGGAATCTTCCATAGGTCAATGTGCTATCAAAGCCAGATTTGCTGCAGAGAATTTCAAAAACTTGACATGGGAACATATCCACACATCCATGTGTGAAATATGTATGGTATGTGTTGCTTTCACGGCACTGTCCTGCCTACAGAAGGCAACTCTATTAAGCCACTAATCCAAAGCTAACAATGTTCCAAATGTCCATGATCTCATGAGCAAAGTCTGTCCACGCTTCAGTGTTTCCATTTTCACACAGTCTTCCTACCAACACCAACACCACGCTTTGCTGCTGTGTGGTTGGGTTCACTCATCCTGAGCTAATGGAAGAAATCTTGCACATTAGTACCACCAAGCTCTTTCAACAAGTTCTGATAAATTCCAAGAGTCAGTGAGCATAATCTTTCATTAGCAATCTGGATAAGTGAGGCCCTGATGTTCTTCACAGGATTGGGCCCTGTAGGATTCCATATGTTCACCAATCTGGCTGTTCTTTGGCTCAGTGTAACATCAAATTTGCAAAATGCCCTTTTTCTTGTAAGCGAAATGCTATCCCAATAAACCTGCTCTTTCTCCTTGATTAGGTGAGATTTCTGCTCTCATCTTTGGGTAGCCTTTGCTGTTGCCTTCACTTTTACTTTCAGTGGCACATCTGGCTGAAGAGGATGGATGTGATGGGGGCTGAGGTGGTTCCTTTTAATTTCCTTTTCGTATCTTGTAACTTGCAGAAGGAAACAGACAAGAACAAACCAATACTCCTGCCACTGATCCTCTACAATGAAATCTCACAGGGAATATTTTTTGTTGTGAGTATTGTATTAGCTGGTGCTTTCCCCCTTAAGCTGGGAAGCATTCGAGTCACTTCAGAGTCTCAGCATTTAATAGAAGGAGAGGGGGGAGTCATAGACACTAGCACTTTGCTATTAAAGCAAACCTGAAGATGTGTAAGAATACTGAAAAGTAAATGGATAATATCCTTGAAAATGTATTGGTTTTCACTGTGGTTAATTCCAACCCCTACCTAGTTATTAGGTTGACCCATGATTTATGAATCTATTGCTGGATAGGAATGTGAATTGTAGAATGTACCAGTATATGTATTTTACAAACATAATAAGCTGCCTTATACTGTCCCAGGCTATTGGTCCATCTAGCTCAGTATTATCAACACTGATTGGCAATGACTCTTCCAAGTTTCAGGTAGAGGTGTTTCAGGTAGAACCAGTGCAGCGACAGAGAGGCCAAAAGGCCCAGTAGGCTGGGCAGTTAAACATCCCCTGGGCGCAGCACCAAGGGCTGCAATTGGTCAGTTGGTCCTGTGCCCAGGGGAACGCCCCTAACTCCTGCCACCATTGGTCCATTTGGCAGCAGGAAGATGACCCAGCCTGCGATAGGCTGGTTTCCCAGGGAGGCCCAGGGCCCGCCTGCAAAGCCACCCACCCAATAAGGGGGCAAAAGGACTTCCCAGCCCTACCTCGAGATGTTAGAGATGGAACGTGGGACCTCTTTCATGCCAACTCTACCACTAAGCTGTGGAATCAGTGCCCTCAAATGGAAATGTTTGACTGGCCTTAAACATGACTCCTTGATTTTATATACAGTGTGTCAGAGCACCTCCCTCTAATGTCAGAATGCTATTGTTATGATAGAGTGGTCAGTTCCTTTGTTGGGGATATAGATTGCTTGATGTCTCTGTAAGAAAGCATTGACAGCTGTCACCTTGGGATTTGGAACATCGGTATTCTGATGGCACACAGTTCTATTTCTCCATTCCATTTGAACCATGAGAAGCTATGAAGCAGTAGCAGTCGGCAAGGTTGTGGGGAGGGGAACTGTGCTGTTTACATGATTTCCCAATACCAGAGTCACTGCTGGCTACCAAGAGGGATAGTGGAGGGAAGAGGTGGTGGTAGTACTGCTTTAGTGACCTCCCGTCTGGACTACTGCAATGGCTGCCTTTTGAAGAAGGTATGGAAGCTGCAGCTAGCACAGAACCAGGTTGGTGAGTGAGGCAGCCTGAAAGTACTGCACTGGGTAGCAGTGAGCTACCTGGCCCAATTCAAGGTGTAAGTCATAACATACAAAGCCGCCCTAAACAGCCTGGGACCCAAGTACCTAAAAGATTGCCTTTCCCAGTAGTCACCAACGCAGGCCCCACTGGTGGTGTTGACTCCTGACATGGCCTTCTTGGTAGTGACTGTTTTCCCACATAGGGAGTGCTCCCATCCCCAGTGAAGTGTGTCTTCCCTCCCTCATTATTCATATTTAAGCAGAATTTAAAGCACTCAACCAAGCCTTTGGGGGCTGAAGATTATTTCTAGCAAACTTGAAATATTTGTTTTGAGAACATTTGGCTGGTTTCAAAAAACAACAACAACACAACAACCTGTATTGTTTTGTTTTTTGCCACCCTGGGTGGCAACAATGTAGCTTTAATGTATATTTTCCAATAATGGAAATGGACATCAGAGGCTGACTTGCTTGTTCAGCAAGTACACAACAAGTGTACTTAATGGCCAAATTCTTAAGCTTATTCTGCAAAAATCTGGTGCAAGCCTCTCATCTTGTTCCCAAGTGGTTCCTGAATATTCACTGCTACCTCCAACTCACTCTCTCTCCCCCCGCCCCCGCACACTTCTCATAATGATCTGGAGCCACTATTCTGATGTGTGGGAAGTATCCTAAGTAAACACCTTTCAGTAAAAATTGAGTTTCTGTCCAAAAGGGGAGAGGAAGTCTAATCAGTCATCAGTATTTGGGATTGTGGCATAGATTTATTGCAACCAGTATAGCTCCTTGGTTTGCATCCAGCAGTGGGAAGAATACTATGTTGGCTTGAACAAGCAGTCTGAGCCAGACATGGAAAGTTGCTTGGCAGCAGCCATGCACAAAATCAGATACTCCCCCTCCATCAAGACATTTCTCATCGTTTTTGCCTTAGTCAGATTTCCACTTTGCTGCACCAACCACTCCACCTCCAAACCTTGTCTGTCTATGAGATTAGTTCCGCTAATTTTTGAAAGGTCCCAGTGTCGAAGCAGAATGGATCTGTCATGAACTCGGTGGCCAGACCCAAATATTCAAAACCTCCCATGAAAATTTTCCAGGAAATTCTAAAGCCAAACAGTATCATGTTTTCTGACAGAATCACGGAGAGATCTTGCATAATGCTGCATATGTGGCCTTGAGTCTAGCTTTTCTTTTCCATTTGCCAACTCAAGCATCTCAACGAAAACGTGTAATGTGGTCAAGGTTGCATGCCTTCCTTGTTCTTTATTCGCTTTCCCCTGCAGTTTCATATTCATCTTGGGTTTTCTCTTTATTTTTCTTCTGAGAGGCATGCTAAACCCAGCTGTGCTGCTTTGCTTACATCACATTTATTCAAAACAAAATTAAAATGTAAAAGAGCAATACCTTTTTAAAAAAATCATCATATTCTTGAAATGAACAAGAGGCTGTTTTCAGATTTTTGTTGTTTTCTGTCAGATGTTTCATTTGCTGAGTTGAACAAAGCAGGAACAGGGTATCAGGAGGATTCATTTATTTTGAAAAGAAAAGTTAAATACACAGCTGTTCATGAGGGAATCTTCTTCGGATGTATTCTGAACTTCACACATACACATACATGTCCCACCTGAACTATTCCATGTTCCTGATGTTTACACACTCATTTCTATTTAGATATAATCAGTCTTGTTTTCTTGTTGATATCTCTATCTTTACTGAATCCTATATGCTTCTCAAGCCTCCTGTACTTTATACAGTACAGGAGGTACAGAGACCCTTAAGCTCTTCTCAGGTTCCTTTGCATGATATATTTAAAGCAGTATTATACCACTTTAAACAGTCACAGTTTCCCTCCAAAGAATCCCGAGAACTGTGGCTTGTTAATGGTGCTCAGAGTTGTTTGGAGCTTCAATGCCCAGAGTGATTTAATAATCAGCCCCTCTTTCCAGGAAATTCTGGAAGCCTGTGTGTCTGTCCTACTCTCCTTATAGGATTTGAGAAATTCATGGAGGATTAGGGTTGCCATATTTCAAAAAGTGAAAATCTTTTTCTAGTTTTGCCCAAACTAGTTTACTTTATAGAGCTTTTTTTGGGCAAAATCACAAACAAAAAATTGACACTTTTGAGCTATTTTTATGGAAAATCAGCAAAAACAACACTGCTGACATGAGTTGCCATACATCTGGATTTTCCTGGATATTTTTGCCGATTTCCACCCAGACACTGCCTCCAACTGCAGTATCCTGGATATTTCTGGGAAATTCTGGACGTATGGCAACCCTGTGGAAGATAAGACTATCAGTGGCTACAAGCCAGGATGAATATGCTCAACTTCCACTGTTGAAAGCAATGTGCCTCTGAATACTAGTTGCTGGGGAGAAGATTATCACTGGCAGCTGGATGGCCAGTGTGAGAACAGGATGCTGGGCCATTGGCCTGATCCTGCAGGTTCTTCTTCCATTATTGTGTGTGTGTAAGAGAGAAACAGTGAGAGAAAGGTGTCCCCACCTGCTTTTGGATGTGACCCCACCTGATACTGGCTTTGACCTACCACCACCAGTATGTGCCCCCACTTCCCAAACATTTTCACTTTAGGAAATGCAGTCCTTGACGGTGACATGTTTGCCCACCCCTGCGGTGCCGTCGTTTCCAATTTTAAAGTGGGGCTGATGGCAGACAAATGGATGTCTTGCATTTGAAACACATGCTTTTGAAACAGACAACAGGACTGATGGGGCACACGGTCCTGCCTTCCTAAATGACACTATGAGGGGGGGGGATTCAGAAGAGACAAAAGAAATCAATGCATAAAATCTGTAAACAAAATAAGTTTTATAGTTTTTTATAGATTGAGTTCTAGAAATATAAACAATCTGTAAAAATTAGGAATGGGTTGGAACTGCCTCAGAGGAAGTGAGGTATCTAATGAGACCCTTGACATAATGTGGGTGATATGCATATAATGAATGTACAACGAACTCTGATTCAAGTGGAGCAAAGATTTTATCCATGTGGTGAATTTAACTTTTTGTTTCTCAGTGTTTATTCTCTCTTTTTGTCTCTCCGGCCTACCTTAATTCTAAGAAATAACATTTCTCAATCCCCACCTTTCTTTTTTAGCTACTGACTTATTGCCCCAGCTAAGGGTCTGTTTTTTTCCACAGGCAGCAGCAAATGAAAATGAAGCTTTCCCATCACATCCATTTATCATTCTCATTGCCAGAATTAAGATTAATTAGGGTTGTCAGCACACAAGTGAACTCACAAATGTCAATTTCCCCTTTTCACTTTTTCCCTGTCAAAATAAATTGTATAACCATCACTTAATACTAAGCTCTTGTTTCCCTAATAATAGGCTGAGCGTTGAAGCCAAAGGGCTACTAAATGGAACTTCAGGAAAACATGTGGAACTTGAGAGGGGTAAACATGGCTTAGAGAACACTACCTCTACCAGGCTGTTTCTAGGATCAGAAAATGCACCCAGAGTGATTTATAAGTGGCTGCGTCTCAAAGCAATCGTGGAGAACTACTACCCAGGGAATTGACATTCATAGCACCTGTGAGATAGTTAACATGCAACATCTTCCCACCTTTCCCCTTTGTGCAATTTCCTGCACCCAACTTTCCACAGATTCCATTTACAGGGCAATATCTGATAGCTGGAAACGGATTCACAGCCCACTGTAAAAATGGTGCTGGAGAACAGCCAGTCTCCATCTTTTGTAATTCGCTTATTTCATCAATGAAAAACTCCAGGTGAGTTTATGTGATCAGCTTTCAGGAACAATGTCACCATGTGGTATTTTACTGTTCCTCTCCTCTCCTCGTTACTCATTCCTTACAAAAGCACTCCAAGTAATCAAAAGCAAGATACAACCCTAGCAGGGGAAATTCTAACTTTTAAGAGCTGCGTTTCCTGTGTCAGCATTTCCTATGCCTGTATTGTGGCGTGATATGAAGGGTGGAATTTTATGAATGATTGTCTAAATAGTTATCATCACCTAAAGCAAAGGGGGGGGTGTAGAAAAGAATAGATTCCTGCACATGGATCACTGTTCTGTTGCCACATGCAGAACAATGCTGCTCCCCCATATAGGCTGCTGTCGAATCTCTCATAGTCTTTGGTCTTTGATGACTTTTTCAAACAGACATGTCAATATTTGATGTTGCCATCCCTGATTGATGAAAGTCAATGCTTCAATTTATGCCACAATGCACTAGGATCCCGAAGGACATTCCTGGATAAGCACTTGAAAAAGAAAGGGAGGCAGAACAATCCAATGGTCCACTGTGCCAGTGACTTGTTAGCACTGGCCTTGTGTTGTGCCAGTTGGCATGTTCCTTTACCTTGACATAAATTGGAGTATAGAATTGCACTGTAATTACTGTTAGCTTGCATTTTGCAGAACATAAAGCATTCACATGTCCTATTTCAACATATATCTACTAACCCTGTATTTAACAGCCAAGGTATATGAAATGACGACAAGGATGTTTGCCGTCTAAACTCTTCTCATAAATATTTCACCTCTTATTCCTACTTAAGACCATTTTCACAATGTAGTCCTAATCTAGTGCTCCCATAGATCGTCATACACTCTTCTGTAGGAAAAGGAGGAAAGGGATGTAAAAATTTTCCCATACATCTCATCTCCTCCCATAATGAAGGGTGTGCTCATCTTACCCTATCCCTCTACAAAGTCGTTTTGGATAGAAAACTGCATTTCACAGCATATGTGTCAGAAGGTTTAGTTTTGACTGTCAGCTCTTTACTTTCCCACAGTCAATGTTCCAACCCAAACTCCGAGATGTACACACACCCTGTCTTATAATCCCCCCATCAACTCTGAAGTCTGTGGTGTAGCAGTGGCACCAGCAGTGGTAATACTGGCAAGCCAAGTCTTTCAGTTGGTTGAAAACAAGCAGAGCTTCTCTCTCGCCACAGTCTGAGGCATTAATAATAATAGTACTACTTTGTATTCATATAGTGCTTTCAAATGTTCAAAGCACTTCATATGCACACTCCAATTGCAGTCTTTACAACAATGCTGCAAAATGGGTAGTACTAGTGAGATGGAATGCGTACAGCTGAAAAATACACAGAATGGCATGTTGTGTGAATGCCCGAGATGTACAAATATCATGCAAAAGGGCACTAAGGCTGTAATCTGCACTGTACGTTTCCCAGTAGTCTATTCTGACCTTCAAAATCTCTGTTGTGTGTCAGTTTGCATTTCTTAGTGCAGAAAGTATTGGTCTGGTGTGTAGAGATCTTTCCTATTCTACTTAATTCAAGAGGGTTCTGGAAGCTTCTCTATGTGAAAGAAGCAAGCAGAAGGTTCGTGATGTTTGGGTTATTCCTTCAGAGAAGCTGAGTACAGCTGGTTTAAACTGGTTCTCTTATCTTTTTTTGTCAAGGTCATGCTGACTATAAAAGTAAGGCCAGAAGGAACCTGGGTTTCACTTTCTCTTTCTATCTCTTTTCCTTCTGGTATGGTGTTCTGTATATAGTATGCTTAGTGTTAAGTTTAGTCTTATTACAGACATACCTTGGAAGTTGAATGGAATCCGTTCCAGAAGTCCGTTCGACTTCCAAAACATTCAAAAACCAAAGCATGGCTTCTGATTGGCTGCAGGAAGCTCCTGTAGCCAATCAGAAGCCGTGGAAGCCCCGTCAGACATTTGGCTTCCAAAAGAATGTTCGAAAACCGGAACACTCACTTCCGGGTTTCAATCCTTCAGGAGCCGATGTGTTTGGGATGTGTTTCCCCAGCCTTTCTGGGTTGCTTCCAACAGGAGATAAAAAATACATTAAAACATCAGTCATTAAAAAACTTCCCTAAACAGTTTTGCCTAACATATACAATTGTTCCAATTGTAATGCATTTTTTGCATCACACAGATTTTTAAATTTATAATATAAAGATCCAGAAAATATATAAACACATAAAATATACTTAATTCTTAGCACATACGAAATATGTAGAGAAAAGATTTGATAGAGCATTTTTTGGTACATTCTTTTCACTAATACATGCATTTTTGTGCATGTGCCCCCTAATATATGCATTTTTGTACATGGTTTTTGGTTGGAGAACTGTGTAGAATAGATTTTGAAGGATAGTTGTGTTTAGTTGGCGTTTTGGGAAACCAGATCAGCTCAATTTCTTCCCAATTCCTAGTTGCTCTGAGAGTAAAAGTGGCAGGGAAGAAGCCTGAGTTCTTTGGAGGAAGGTTGGGATATCAATATATATTTTAAAAAATCGGACCATATCATTGATGCTCAGAATGTTCTTTTTTTAAAAAAGGTGTATGTATGCATTTTCCTTTAAAAAATTAAATCTTGCAGATTAAATGTAAATCAAAGAGAAAAAAATCCACAAGTCAGAAACATAGGGCTCCAAGTGCTAGTGTATTTCTGATATCCGATACCTATATGCTTAGGTAGCAGATGGTTTTACACTAATAGCATCTTTCGAAACTCTCTCTGGCAAGATGGAGAGACACCAGAGGGCCACTGCAGCCTGACGCTGACAAGTTTTTCCCTTGACGTAAATCAATCCCAGACCCCATTAATTTGAACAACTGCCCTTGAATCTTTTGCCTGGCCATCGAGAGCTATTATATAACAACTAATTGGTCAATGTGTCCTCTTTAATAAGTGGAGTCTGTGCAGACACAGGATTCAAAAAATGGCTAAGCAAAGTCCCAGCACAAAGGTGAATGGAATTACGTGAAGTTCTCACTTGTTGTGTTAACCTCTGCTGTCCATTTGGGGCAGAAACGTCAAGTGGGAAATGTCCCTGAAGTTTACTCATGGCTTAAGAGGTGAGGGAGTGGGGAAGCATGGAAGTGGGTGAAGAGTTCAGAAAGATTATCTGCTAAAAATAAGCCAAGACCCTGAAAATAAACCAAGCAGGAAGAAATCTCCTGAGTCGATGTAACTAAAATGATCAAAATCTAGCTTGACCACAATTCACTTTTTTAAATGGAAAAATGGAGGAACAAAGAAGCAATTGTCCAAGTAACATGTAGTACAGTCCCTTTGCAGATCTTGCCCAAAATTCGTAAAACGATTGTTGTGCCTTTTAGTAATGAGCATGTGATACACACAATGAGTTTTTTTTAGGGTTAATAACTTCATGTATGCCCTATGAAAATTTGATCCATTATTGGTTGGCTGGAATTTTGCATACTAGGAATTACAAGTGAGGAGTCAAGTTGCAGCTACAAGAAGGAAATTTGAGTCAGTGGCAGCTACTCACCAAAATCAGAACTTAATGAGGAGGTTTAATGCCCTTCAAGAAAGAGCCTGAGGCTCTGCAGTCTGTATCCTGGACCAAGGACATGTGCAAAACATCACTATAGGATTGGTAGGCTCAAGAACATCATCATGTTACAGCACTAGTGCTTCTAGCTGATTGGTTAGGGCTCAGAGTCAGATGTTGTCAGGTGGTAATGACAAGCCCTTTGCTGGTTCCACCAGAAATACCACCCTAGTTCCACCTTCCATGGCCGCTACCCCACCCTCCACATGGCAGCTTCAAACCTCACTGAGTCAGTGGAATTGCAGCCTCCACAAAAATCACTGCATTCACTTTCCCAGATCAGAGGCTCCTAACTGTAGATGCTGAGAGTAGCAACACACGCTCTAGAGGTCAGCCGTGTGTAGAGGTCAGTGGGATGGAGAGGCAGGGCTTTCCTGACTTCCCATCACCAGTATTGCTGCAGCCTACCAGGAGGGAGATGGGAGAGAAGCAATGCAGGGGCAAGTTTGGCACAGGGTAAGTTCAGCAGCGGGGCTGGTGGATTTGCTCTGCTGGTGTGTTTGCACCACACCAACCTCACTGCTGCCTTGCCCCTCCCTCCCAGTGAGCAGTGGTGATGCCATTAATGGGAGGTCATGTAGGCACCACTGTTGTGCCATGCAGACCACTACTGACCAGAACCACGCACACATGCACAGCTGTCACACCTGTGTACACACCACAATCTGACCTACACACATGTTCACTCTCCTTTTCAACCAATTGGGCTTGAAAGAAGTGTTTTTGCTTCCCCCCCCAAACCTAATTCCAGGGGGGCGGGGAGGTGATCTGCACCTGAGAAGGTCAGAATTAGTCTTCCCTCACCAAATCCCCCTCTTCTCCACACACACACCCCACAGAAAAGAATTCGGCTTGGTGATGTCAAAGCAAGAGAATACTAAGTAAGGCTACAATCCTAACCCGCTTACTTGGGAGCAAGTCCCAATGTAGCCAATAGGACAATTTCTTCTTAGTAGACGTTGTTAGGATTGCACTGTCAGTAGGTTACAAGGTGTATCATTTAACCCTGATATTGGTTGGTATTCAGAGAGAACTTTGGTGGGGGTCTTGCCAGCTTTTCCTTCCTGAAATACTTCTGCAATTCTCATGGAATGCTGCTCTTGGGACTCCACAACTTTCAGAGTATGGTGCTGGGGTCTGTGTTAGTAAATGATCTAAATAGCCCCCATGGCCTTTGGATCCTGATGCTGTCTAGAATTTATTGGACAAGAGCTGCTATCTCTGCAAGAAATTCCACTAAAGGTGGTTTTTATTTTATTTTAGCATCACTTTTCAACTTTGACATACAGTCTGCTGTGGTGCAGCTGTCTGAAGCCTGGAAGCATACCATCCCAGAATTCCTAGTCTTCTGAACATATAATAATATAATTCAGCTATGCTTACAAATTTGCCAGTGTAGCCCTATAGACGTAATCTATGATGTGCTAAAGTGTACATAAAGCTGAAAGGCATCATAAGCAGAACTGAAGGTCTGGATGTATCTAAGAGGCAATAGATATGTTCAGAGCAACTAATGGAACCCAGCTTAGGAGCCTAAGCATATGAAGGTACTCTGTCGAGTGGGATGGTTGTTCTCCTCCCCAGGCCCTTTAAGATGGCAGAGTGAATCTCACTCCTTAGCTTTAAGACCAGAGATCCTCCTCCAAAAGCACGTGATAGCAGATGGCCATGGATCACTACAACATTATTGTAAAAAGGGAGCTATAGATATTCTTGAGGTAATCATCAAGTGCTTTTTATGTGCTTCTCAGTGAATACTCATAAGGAAGAGTGTTTACTTCATGTTGAAGAACAAAGATGTTAATTATTAGATATAGATCCAGCCCATCCAGGCTGAAAGAAGCATTTGTGTTAAAATTAGAAAATGAAAGGTGGGAGTCAGGAAAGGTATAATTTGCGGGGAAAGGGGATAAGAAAAGGGGACAAAATAGGCAAGAAAAATAAAATTGGAATAAACTTAGGGAAGGAAAACTTGCAATAGTGACTGGGGGGTAATAATGCTGGAAACAATAGTGTTTTGCTGGGGGGGGGTGTTGAATGTAGTATCATAGAGGCATATCCATTCTTAATGTCCCACTGTTGTCTCTGGGCAAACATTTTTTGTTTATTTCTGCAACACCACAAAGCCTGCAAAACCTGCATATAAACCACAATGGAGGGATGAGTTTTATGTGTATACTACAGGTTACCACCTCATGTCATCTTCAACACTCTGAAAAGGATCTAGCAATAATAATAATAATAATAAAATATATAGACATTCACAAAGGGTGCAAAGAAACGTTTTTATGACTGTGAGTTGTTTTTTTCATGCTGTAACCTACCCTGGGGGCTTATAGTGAAAGGCAGGTAATAAGCAAACAAGAAAACAATCAAACATCAGAATCCAGCCCAAGTGAATTGTGATTAAGTAGCATGAAAAACCCATGGAACAAGTCAGTCACTGGTACTATTGCACTCCTTCGTCACCACTGTCTTAAGTTGGACTGGGCCCCTTTATAAATGCAGGAGGCAATGATGCAGTGAGGTCACTTCAGAATCTGGATTTAATGGTCTTATGTGGGAGGGAGGGCTCTTTAGATGGTGGGGGGCCCTTATCACCTTCAAAATGTGGTAAAGCAGCCCTGCTGCATTTAGGGCCCCATCTGCTATGCAGGGCCCCTCTTCGGGTGGTAATGTGCATTACTTTTCTTACTGGTGGGGTGTGTCTGGCCAGACTGCTAAGAGGGGCTGTGGACATCTGCCCCAAAGTCCTCCTCTGATGCCACCGCTGGCAGAAGGAAGTAGACCTGAGAGGAAGGGGGAGGTAAGGGGGGGACAGGGAGGAATGGAAAGAATGTTGTTGGTTTTTTCTCCACATGGGGGTTTAATTCTAAGAAACCAGGATGACCTTCCAGCAAGCCTGGGGCAATGGAGAGACAAGAGAAACCTGTCTCCTCCCATTGGTGTTCCTTTAGCAACAGTTTGAACACAAAAATAAACTTTAGCTGCATGTACAACATACATACAAAGAACATTTAAACCACACACACACACACACACACACACACACACACACACCACAAAAAGAATTCTGGGAACTGTAGTTTGCTACTCATGGTGGTGGGGCTTCACTTCCTAGCACCTTTAAGAAACTTCAGTTCCCAGGATTCGGGGGGCAAAGCGGTACAGTGGTACCTCAGGTTACATACGCTTCAGGTTACAGACTCTTCAGGTTACAGACTCTGCTAACCCAGAAATAGTACCTCGGATTAAGAACTTTGCTTCAGGATGAGAACCGAAATTGTGCTCCGGCAGCGCGGCAGCAGCAGGAGGCCCCATTAGCTAAAGTGGTGCTTCAGGTTAAGAACAGTTTCAGGTTAAGAACGGACCTCCGGAACAAATTAAGTACTTAACCCGAGGTACCACTGTACTGTAAATGTATGGTGTGTGTGTGCACCCTTCATCCTCTTCTGAGTTGCTATCTAATTTATTTCACTCATATTTTTTAAAAAGGTTTTTTTAAAAAATGAAATAATAAAATGGGGGGGGCAATTCCCCCCTTGTTTTAATTGAATTATTCAGCTGCCCTCTGGGGTTGACATTGGGATACATGAGGCTTTTGTGTAATATCAGCAGGAATTCTGCAGACATTTTCTCCCCACCCAGTCCCAGGGAATGGAGGGAGGATTTCAAAGGATAAGGGAAGGGGGGAAGGGGGGGAGGAGAAGCGTAAGCTAATAGGGATGGGAATTATTTTGCGATGGCTGGAGGGATAAGAGAATGAGGGCGGAGGGAGAAAGGGAAAGAAAGTCACTGCAGAAACTGAAAGCTGACTCCCTCTAGTAGCCCAAGGCAGTGCTCTGACCTGGGGTAGCTGCCCTTTTAGCCAAAGATACAGACAAAGTTCAGGGCACAGGGAAAGCTGGATAAATAAGAAACATTTATTTGGGGACTGATCCCTCAGCAGCAGGACACGGCTGTCTATTAAAAGTGGAATGGCCAGGCACTCTCTGGAGACCTACTCTGCAAGATTGTTGACTCACACAAACTGTGATGGACACGCTGTGTCTTATACCCCTAAGGCAAAAAAAAAAAAGCAGCTCCGGTTGGCCTTCCGCCCACCTTGTGAGGAAGGGAATCAGGGCCTCAAGTGTGCAGACCTTATAACAGGCACCTCTATATACTATTGTTCTTTGTTTCAGTCTCTTGGTCCTTAAACACACAGAACCACCACTCTGCTTTACATTTTGTGAGGGGGTCCTTAAAAGGAATTGTCTGTGCTCATCTGATGGGAGGTGGTGCTCAGAAAGGGCAATATTTTGAGGGGGGGGATGAAGATTTTGTGAAGATACTTTCACATTCCCAGGTAACTATGAAACCCCTAAGCAGCCCTTAAATGTTTGGCATTTTGTTTAAATCTATGGGAAGGTAAACGGCATTTTCGTGCGCTGCTCTGGTTTGCCAGAAGCGGCTTAGTCATGCTGGCCACATGACCCGGAAGCTGTACACCGGCTCCCTCGGCCAATAAAGCGAGATGAGCGCCACAACCCCAGAGTCGGTCACGACTGGACCTAATGGTCAGGGGTCCCTTTACCTTTACCTTTATGGGAAAGGAATGAATAGGGCATGCTCTGAGAAAGAACAGTGTTTGTGTGTGTGTGTTTTCTAGTTTCTATTCTGAGGCCTCCCTAGACATTGGTTGCCCAGACTTCATTGCTAGTTGCAAAGGGGCCCCCATGATAAATCAAGTTTTAGGGCCCCAAAAATGTAGGTGCGCCGCTGCATCCAGTGAAGAAGGAAGTAGGTTTCTTTTTTAATGAAGAACTTTGCTCCCTCATCTGGCCTTTAGCTGATGTGGCTACACTGGTCCACACCTGAAATTTGCTGAGGGGATTGTTTCCCCTTTCCCACCCCAACACCTCCAAAATTCAAGTCTAAAGGTTCTGTATTATTACTGAAAGGGATGCTTCTCAACCACACATTTGACAGCAAACAATAAACTTTGATTTTTCTCACAGACATGCACATACTGCTTAGCCCTGGGACAAGAAAGATATACTATGCTTTTTATAGTATATAAATCATAAACACACTGAAGGAATAAAAAGAGATATATTTGCAAACCAGCCCACCAACTCCTATAGTCACTTGAGACAGAATATTCTTGGGAACAAATTGTGTTTTGGTGGAAGGCCTACGCAGAGCTTCCTACATAATATGGGCCCATCTGGATGCCAGTTCCACTGAGGTCTGTGCGGGAAAGAGAGACAGCTTCAGCCATAAATCCATTCCTCTGAACATGACAAGTGTGAGCTTTATATTTCAAGGACAGGAGGAAAGGCAGTGTGTGGGAACATTTCTGCCTCTGCTGAACAAATAGAGAAAGATTTAGCAATGCTGTACACAGACTGGAGGCCCAAAAGCACTGCGGGTCTACAGGATGCTGATCATAGAAACTGGCGTATGTGTAAATTTAAGGAACACAAAAGCAAAGAGCTTTTAATGTTCTGTTGCACCAGTGCAATTCATTGCAATCTTTGTTGTATTGTTATATTGAGTTATATATATTGCAGCCTCGGTTTACAGTCCATGCAAGCTCAGTTCACATGTAACACTTAACCATGGTTTAATGTTGACAGCATGAACAGCAGCCTCCTACTCTCTCCTCCTCTGACACAGCAGAAAGCTGCCAGCACATAAACATCCACGATTAAACTATCCAAACTTTCTTCTTACAGCCGAACTCGGAGAACAGTGAATAGTTAAACTATGATTTCTTAACAAGCCAGGATCATAACTACAGCTTGATTCTGACTTGTTTGAACAAACCATAGCTTAAACTAACCAGCGTTCAGACAAGGATTTTTCCAATCCTTGGAAGGAGTGCTGAGGCAGACTCCCTGCTGCTTGTGCACATAGCTCTACTAAATCATAGAGGTTTTTTGTCCAAGAAGAGCCACAGGCATACTTGGGCCATAATGTGGGTTGTGCTGTCCATGGTAGGGTTTGTGCCACTTCATACAACACTGTAGAAACCAACTACAGAAAACACTGAGCTATGTGGACCAATGGCCTAAGACAGAGGTGGGCTGTCTCAGGCCTGGGGGCTGAAAGTGGTCCTCCAGAGTGAGAGCTAGCAGGCCTCAGGAACTTCCTGTTTCCTCAAACCATACTCCTCTCCCCAGGTGCACCAACTCCCAGGGGTGGGGTGGGGGTCCTCGGACCCCTCAATATTTGTTGGCAGGGGGCCAACCCCCCCCCCCCGCAATGTTGAGGGGCAGAGGAGGCTGAGCATGGCATCGTTCGATGGCTGGCTCCTCCTGAGGGTGAGAGAGAAAGTCATGCTGTGCCGTGATGGACTCAGCCTCCTCCCAACGATGTGACATTGTGTGCACCAGGAGTTACACACATGCAATGTGCACATGATGTTGTGTGCATGTGAACCCCCCCCCCAACCTTGGGTGCCTCTCCCCAGTGCATGCTCCTCATTGGCCATGCTCCATGCCCTCAAGAACTTTCAGGTGGCTGGAATCTGTCTCTGAGCTACGATGATGCCTCTTTCTTGTGTGTGCATGAGGAAAAGCCTGTGGCTTTTGTGTGGTTTGAAAACATACCCTGGTTTGCCTAAATCTGGGACACCATCTTCCAGGTCTGAAATCCTGTGCGAGTCACATGACCTGCGCAAGACCCGGTAAAAGCACTTTTTGTGCACAGCGCCCCAAAACACTGGGGGGGGGGGGCAAGATCTCAGCCCGAAATCGCACAAGAACATGGCACCCAAAATGGCTGCCATGTTTTTGCAGGTAAAAAACAGGATGTCCTGTTTTTTCCCAGGCAGTTGACAGTAGGTGGAACATAGTACTGCTCTAAATAAAAAAATTCTGAAGATATCTGAAGAAGTGTGCATGCACACGAAAGCTTATACCAAGAACTAACTTAGTTGGTCTTTAAGGTGCTACAGGAAGGAATTTTTTTATTTTGACTATGGCAGACCAACACGGCTACCTATCTGTAAATAGTACTGCTCTGTTCACTTTTGTCTTTGGCTCCACCCACAGCTGACATGCAGGATCTGGAAGGTTCCTCGAGAGGGATTGTAGCCCTCAGGCTGAGAAAAGGTTCCCTTTTCCAGCCTAAAGCAACCTGCTAACTGGGTATGGAAGCTTTAGGTAGGGAACAGAAGTAGGATATTACCATTTACTAAAGCTATATAACACAACACAGGAAAACAAGAATGATGACTGCCATCCGTGTCAAGGTCCACCTCTCATTTTAGGACTCCTTGGTGGCTTCTCCATTGATGTTGTTGCCAGCATGCATACTTCTTGGAGACTGCCTTTTTGGCAGATCATGTATTGGGCCTTTAATGCAACTTCATATAGAAATTAAATGGAATACTATTTATATATGCTATAAAAATTTACTGCCAAGTTGCTATTTTAAAACCCACATAATCATTTCAAGTCACACTGGTTAAAGATTTACAAGATTTTTTAAAAAACTAAAAAAAAAGTTTGACAATTTAGCCATCACCACAGAGTCTCCACGTAATAGCTAGCTTATTAACATGCAAGTCTGGAAGCAGGGGTGTCTTCAGTTTATTTCTATTTCCATTTGCTCCACACTTTTGTGTTTATTTCTAGTTTTAAAACAACTCTGTATATCTGGAAGAATTTCCATGTTTTCTTGTGATTATTTGCACTAATAAAAACATACTCATTTTCTCAAAAGTGTAACATTTAGTTTAATAATCTTTCTTTCTCTTCTCCTGTCCTTCTGCTTAAGGTTTATTTTCTCTGTGTTTGTCTTTCTCTTTCTCTCTTTAGACTGAAAGGGTCTGGCATGGGCTACAAGTAAAACACCAACCCATGTATGCATTCCATGCACAACTTTTTAAAAGCCCTAATCATGTTCTGGTAGTCTGGAAATACATGCTATTGGACATGCAGTGCTAGGTACTGGGATGAAGAGCCTATGCCCCTCCAAATGATGATGGGCTCCAACTCCCATCAGCACCAGCCAATGTGGCCAATGCTCAGGGATGCTGTATGCAAATAGATCACTGCATGTAGCATGTGCATTTAAAAATGCTCCGAATCTTGGAAAAATGCACTGAACTTTTCTGTTTAGAAATGTGATTTGCTGAGATCCACATCCCACATGTTGAACTCAGGAATATCTCGTTTCTGTATTTTGATTGGATCAAGCAAGCGTTCAAACCGGTCCTGAAAGGCCTACATTGGCTCCCAGTACATTTCCAAGCACAAAGTTGGTACTGACCTTTTTAAACCCTAAACAGCCTTGGCCCAGTATACCTGAAGGAGCATCTCCACCCACATCGTTCAGCCAGGACACTGAGGTCCTCCTCCGAGGGCCTTCTGGCGGTACCCTCACTGTGTCTGCCCTGTGAAACGCCCTCCCATCAGATGTCAAGGAAAAAGCAACTATCTGACTTTTAGAAGACATCTGAAGGCAGCCCTGTTTATGGAGGTTTCTAATGTTTGATGTTTTATTGTGCTTTTAATTCTGTTGGGAGCCGCCCAGAGTTATGGGTGGGGTATAAATAATAAATTATTGTTATTGTTATTATTATCATTGATGCTGAAATATTCACTCAAGTAAATTCACTAGGCTTTCCCCCTTACTGAGCAGAGTAAACACTTCTGTCTTCCTTGTAACAATTTTTAGATTTTATTTCCTCAGTCACTATTGTTCTCCCCCCCCCCACTCCTTTGTGAGTTGTGGGAGGTTTCGGTCAGCGTCCTGTAGAAAAGACAGTCCTGAAGTCCTTTGTGAAAATCTGTTTATTTACACATGTAGAAGATGAGAGACAGATAGGATGGGAAAGGAAAGTTAGCAAAGGCAATGCTAGCCCGAGGCAGAATTAGCTGAGGCTTCGCTGTAGAATGGGCTGTAGTTTAGCAGTTGATCTCATTCTTTGCATGCCTAAGATCCCAGGTTCAGTTCCCAGCAACTCCAATCTAAGAACTTGAATGAGGTAGCAAAGATGGGGGTGGGGACTCTGGAGAAATGTATGTAGTCAGTGGTGGCCTTGTCAGACCTAGGGATGGGGGAGAGATTTGATTAAGTTTGCATGTAAAAGTGAACCTATCTAATTTGCAATATGCAGACTGAGGCACAGTCAGCCTTTGGAACCCACACATCTCCTAATCTTGCAGTGCATTTCTGCAGCCAAGTAATGTGAGCAAAAATGCAAATATAGTGCCAAGGTAAAGTGTGGATATAAATGCATATATTCGGGAAAATAACATACAAGAATGCATTGTATATGGGGAAATTGCATTAGGAAAATGTGTACACTAGGCAAAACTGCAAACATCACTTCCATCGGTGGCAGTGGATTCCATAGCTTTACTGAGCACTGGGTGTAAAAGTTCTTTCTTTTATCTTTTATGTGTGCACATGAACTAAGTTTTCACAATACAATACTGAATCCTGATTATGAAAATCCTATGGATAAATGTTCTTCCTAATGTCCATTCTTTATGAGGAGCTCAGACTGTTATAAACCCTGAATAGTTCTGTACAGCATTCAGGCACCCTGGTGGATGGCGAATACGCTCATCCTAAGCATGTTGCTGTACAGCCTTCATTCATTCCAGTAAAACATCAGAAGGCCTGCTGCAGAAACCCAAGTAAATGAATGGATGTTACACAGCGGTAATGTTTGGAAAATTGCAGGCAGTGTTTCAGCGGCATTCCCTCTTAGTAGAATGACGCCACAGAGAGATCCTAGTTGAGTAGTCTAGCATCTGTGTCCGTGTGTGTGTCTATCAGAAAATAGCTGCTGCCTCAAGGCCTGCGTTCTTCTTAGGGTTTGTTTGCTTTAATTAAATACTGTTTTCAAAAGTATATTTTAAGTCAATATTCAGTAAATATCCTTCTCAGTTTTTCTTTCTTCCTTTCTGCAGCTTGACACTTCTATTCGGAAGGGTGCATTGATTCGTGGATTTGACTTGGTTACCTTGGCAAGTAACTTTGACAAGAGTGCCAAAGTAACTAGGCTAATGGGCCAAGAGCACAAATATTAAGGGGGAAAGAAAGAAAAATGGTTTGACTGACAAAAGCAATTGAAAAAGAGAGAAGGGATGCCTGGTTTATAGAAAAGTGCTTGCTATACTATTTTAATGTTAAAATTGCTGGTTTTCGTTTACCACCCACTGTTCTGCCCAGATGGGATCGCCTAGAGCAGGTATCTAATATTTGTAGGCATTGGAAAGCTCTGGAATTAATACAGTTTGGTGCAAATATCTGTCTAGCCTGATCTGAGTCACCCTGACAGACTACCTTTAACCCACAGGATCTCTGGGAAATATTGGGTCATGTCACAAGTAAAACACAAGGTAATCACTGAAAGAGGCACACACTTCCATCATCTAAAGGAGAATCTAGATTGACCTCCAACCCGGAGGAAGTCTGTCCTTTGTTAGGTTCTTCCTACTACAAGACTAGGAACTGGGAAGGACCAGAACTCTATGATCATTCCACAAAGCTGCTACGCACAGCTGTTACAAGAAAGAAGATTCAAACTAAGCATTAAGAAGAACTTTTTGATGCTAAGAGCTATTTGACATTGGAACAGACTCCCTTGGAAGGTGGTGGACCCTTCTTCATTGGAGGTTTTTAAGCAGAGGCTGGGTGGTCATCAATCATGGATCCTTTGGTTGAGATTCCTGCAGGGGTTGGCCTAGAATCTAGATGACCCTTGGAGTCTTTCCAACTCTACAATAACAGCCACGTCACAATACATAAAATGCCACAGTACATTAAAAAGCCATATAAAAAGGTCAAATGGAGCAACAACAATCACGCTGGGCTGGCCAGGACTGATGGGAGTTGTAGTCAAAGACATTCAGAGGAACAGCAGGTTGGCAAAGGTTGACCAAGGTACCACCTGGTGATAGGAATGAGTGCAGCAAGCATGTTCCCTCTCTCACCATCCCCAAGACAAAAGGGCCCATAGGATTTTTTTGTTTTAAGTGCATTATATTATTGTTCTTGTTCTCCACCTGGGATTGAATTCATTGAAGGGGTGACCAAAATTTAAAATAAAAATGAGTTCTTTAATGTCTCTAGGGAAACCCCAGTGGTGCATGTGTGGAATAGCACAACATACTAGAATTCGTAACTTGTAGAAATTTTACACTTAATTAAGAGGATCAAATTCTTTAGGCTGCAATCCTAAGCACACTTACTTGGGAGAAAGTTCTGTTGACTCACTTCTGAGCAGACGTGGTGAGGATTGCACTTTCAACTTGATTTTGTGCAAAACAGACAGAAAATCCTTATACATAAGCTACTGGTGATACGTTAGCTTGCAGTTACAATTTCTACCTCTGGCTTGCAAGTGATCTTTAATGCAGTTTATTAGGGGGAAAATTGGGAGGAGGTATGTTTCCAGAAAACACAGTTGATTTTTGTTTTGGACAGAGGTCAGGTTAACAATCCACATTCCTCTCTTATTGGGACATAAGGGCAACAAATCGAGCCAAAACATTTCAGGAAAGCTTTACTGCTTGTAGTCTACCTGCTCTGTGTATTTGTGAAAGTTGGCCAGAGGGGATGAAAGGGGGAGAGAGAAAGAGAAGCAAACACACACACACACACACACACACACACGAATGGGCTCCAGGTTGGAAAAAGAAACAACATTGCAAAGGTCAATGTTCAGATGATGGTATCACATCCTCCTTTCATCCCAGCAGTTCATGCGAAGGCCGGGATCCTTGCTTGGCTTTACTTTAGGGAAAACTCTTGCTTTATTTGTTCACGTTGAACTGCTATCAGAGCTCAATGTCTCAGTGTTGTGTTTTAATAACATCAGTTTCCCCAGACCAGATACATATGAAGTCAGTTAGACGAATCTATAAACAATGGATAGTCACGCAACAGAGGATTTTTGATTCCAAGATAACCTCTTTGAGGGCACATCTAGTGAAGCTAAGGCCAGGTCCTTCAGGCAGCCTCAAAGGAAAACTCTTAATTTCAATGGGATGAAGCTGAAATATTTCTCATTTAGGGTGTTGCTTCCCCCACCCCATTCCTTAGGTTTGTGAAGGTTGTTCAGATCTCCAGAAAAGCATTTCCATTCTTAAAAGTGTATAAAAGAAGATAGCATTTCAGTGCTCATAGAGCAGATACTAGATTTCATTCCTGACAGACTCAAACCCATGAGACCTTCATTGTGGGTGGAATGCAATTCCATTAATTTGTCCTAGGTTTTATGTTTGTCAGTTACTTGTTCTTCTTAGGTGAGCTGTTGAAGTGACTAATGGTTGTGATTCTTATATCCCAGTGTCTCAATGTTTCGATTCTTATATCCCAATAAACCTAACCAAGTTTATTTGGAAGACATCCTGCTTATTGAACATTCATCCTGATTCATTTGCGCTGAGTTTGTGGGGAAGTTAAACAAATTGAGCAGTTTATTGAGCATTCATTCTGATTTGTTTGCAGTGAGGTTATATGATGTTGAGTTGAGCCACTATTATCCCACACTTTCCAGTGCATTTGACCATCACTTACCTTACGCAGAAAGTCCTATTCTGAGGAGGAGTGGGTTCATTATGCCAGAGCACTGCTCAGCTTTAATTGTGCAATCTGAATTTCCTGATATGTAATTAGATCCCACCTGAAAATAATAAGAGTCTGGAAGCACCTCCGCTGAAGGGCTGAAGTCTTACTTTTAACATAAAACAAACTCAATCATTTTTGCTTGAAAACATATTTTAATTTAGCTTTAATAAGCATGCTGTAATAAGGGAATATAATAGGTAAATAAATTTTATGGTAAAAATGACAGAGCCCTCAGGCACTCAAAAGACTTGCATATTTATTGTAACCTAGGATTTCAAAGGGTAGAGACCACTTTGTCATCTTACGTTTTTAACATGCCTCTGTGTTGCTTTTCAAGCAACCTGAAATTCTACATTTAATACCAGGCTGCAATACTGAAAATATATCTGAGTACTGTAAAGGTAAACCTCATGTGGTTTAATCATCCTTTGGTAAAGGTGGTTAGCAGATATATTTTTTTTCAGCAGCTGGCCTTAACAATGGCTAAAGGAATAGCCAAAAATTCTTCTGAAGGGAGAGGACCAATTTGGAGTAAGGGGTGTGTGTTTATTCCCCCCTCTTTGGACTGGGAATTGTATTATCATGGGGTGGGTGTGTAGACATAGTCACTGGGCGGGGGGACAGAGGGAGAACAGAACCAAGCTTGGGTACAAGCTGCTCAGCAGATCTGATATTGGAGCAATGGACTTTAGAGTGTTAAGCTATAGGCCCCCATCTAGACTCAGTCTCTCTATCTACTATATATTTTGGGAAGTGGCTTATCCATTTTTTTCTCCATAGTTTTGGATGCCTCTCAAGATGTCATCACCAAACTTGGCATGAAGTTTCACAAAGTGGGATCCATGTCAGGTTCCAGTAGTGTTAACAGTATTCTACCTAGAGTCATGCCCTCCTTCTAACCCTGTGTGCATTTTTGCTCACATCAAGGCATGCTCTGTTTATTGTTCATATGTTTTGTTTTGCTGTAACTGGTTGCATTACTTTCTCCTGGGCTATAATACTGTGTTCCAAGTTACAAATATTTCATCATGAGAGGAAACCTAGCATGTTGACCTGAGCTATTATGAATTGAGCGGATAACTTTATTTTAACTGGGAAAAGAATTATTTTTCTCATTTTCTCAACTGGAGCATTTTCTGCAAGAGAACTACTGTCTCTTGTGTCTTCATTGCTTCTCTCCTTCCTTCCTCTTCCCTAAAAATAACTATGTTGTACTGTAAGTTTTCAGCATTATTGCTGAAAAACTAACATCCAGGATTTCCATTTTCTAATTATAATATAATCTTAACTGCTACAATAATAGCTGTTTTTAATGTTACCCATCACCTTCCCATTATTCATAGATGGTCCTTTGTTTTCAAAAGATACGGACCAGAATATTTATTTTTTTAATGGCCTTTGGGCTTCTGCTTCTTAAACAGTTTCAAATGCACCCTTGCAGATGGGGTGGCTACTTACATATCA
This sequence comes from Podarcis bocagei, assembly GCF_964188305.1. Lineage (NCBI taxonomy): Eukaryota > Metazoa > Chordata > Lepidosauria > Squamata > Lacertidae > Podarcis > Podarcis bocagei. The sequence goes on from NC_138125.1 coordinate 54,734,088, forward strand.
TAAAAAGAATTGGAAATGCCACCAACAAAATGTGTGCATGCTCATTTGTATGTATAGATGCACACAGAGAAATTATTGTTGGAATTTAAATAGAAATATAGCATGTCTTACTACACTGGGGAAGGCTGTGACCAGGTCACCAGTGTGCCTCCTCAATCTGCTGTCCATATGCTGACTGTTGATGGGCAGCTTCAAAACTGCTGCTCTCCCTTCTTATGGTTCTTTATCATTAAACTGCAATTGGACCAGGCAGCCCTTCAAAAGGAGGACACCTTCAAATGGAGGAATGTGAAGCCTGACACATGGCCATCCTTCGTTTCTAGGGGTATTTGTTATTCAAAGAAAGGGGATGCGCAATTCAAGGCATGCAGGGACTTTCCCTTATGTCTCTCCCTTGGAAAGCTTGTCCTTCAGGACTAGAGCCACAACAGGACAGGTAAGGGGTTGAGAAAGAATGACCTTTTGGGTGCTCCTAGGACCTAGGTAAAGGATGGGAGAAATTTCACTTGACATGAACAGCCTAGCACAGTGCTGCTCCAACCATGGGCTGGGGCCTCTGTCCAATTTCAGTGAGGCTTTAGTGCCATATCTCACTCAGGGCCACCTCACTCAGCTATGACATAGCCTTTTCGTTGGACCAGTAGCAGCCCAGCAGCCCCTACATGCTGAAAATGAGAGACTAGAGTTTGCTGTAGAGGAGAAAGCAAGGAAAGAGAATCTTCCCTCCTCTGGAGAAGGTGCTGAAGGAAATTAGAGAGAGGGTTTTTTTATAAAAAAAAAGATATATACAACAAATTGGGAATGCACAGGAAGTTTTTAGAGTTGCACTACCCTTTTGTGGCTGTTGGGCCTCAATAATTTTCAGCTTTCCCAACTGTGCCTTGGCCGTAGAAGGGTTAAGAACCCACAGCCTAACATACAGTGGTACCTCGGGTTAAGAATTTAATTCGTTCTGGAGGTTCGTTCTTAACCTGAAACTGTTCTTAACCCGAAGCACTACTTTAGCTAATGGGGCCTCCTGCTGCCGCTGCACCGCCGCTGGGCAATTTCTATTCTCATCCTGAAGCAAAGTTCTTAACCCGAAGTACTATTTCTGGGTTAGTGGAGTCTGTAACCTGAAGCGTCTGCAACCTGAAGCATCTGTAACCCCAGGTACCACTGTATATTTGTCACAACAGGAGCAGCTTAAGAGAGCAGAATATGATTTGATAATAATGGACGTCTCTGAGAGCCTTAGGAGCCAACTCCAGGGCGCTGTGGGTGTTTGGGCATGCACAATATAATTGTGGGAGCCAAGCACCCACAAAGTCAATGAAAGAAGCCAGCAGGCAGCAGCTGTGCTGCCTCTGAGAGAGAAGTAGTTCAGCTCTGCCATCCGCAACCAGCCAGTGAGTGAGGGGCTCGGTGAGGGGCTCAGACATGGAGGCATTCTCTCTGAGCCCTTCCCCATGGAAAAGAGTGCCTCACTGGCTGCAGAGAGGAGAAGGGAGAGGAGTCACTGCTGCTGTCTGCCGCAACACGGACATGCGACGTCACATGCACACACCTGCACATTGTGCATGTGACCTCACATACACTATGTGCAGGTGTGTGTGGTGTCACACGTCCACATTGCGGAAGGGCACCCACAATCCTGAGGACCAGATGGTGCCCCTTCTGGGAGCTTCTATACGCCCTGCTCTCCAGACACAGCAGGGCTGTAACCTAGGAGTGTTGGGGAAAATTGCAGTGCTGTGGATGAGAGCTCTCCTGTAGGTAGCTTGACTCTGCCTCCCCTCAGTGAGTTCTACAGTGTATCTGTTCACAGGATGAGATGTGTAGCCAACGTTTCTCACAAGCTGTTAAACCAAAGCGAACCCTTTGCCAAGTGTTTCAAATGTGCGTATATATCTGTGCTAAGTGGCAGGAGGCATCAAGTAGCTCTTTATAGTCTTTCACTACGAAGTGCTGATGAACAGAAATACCAAATGAATGGCTTCCAGAAACAATGGGGAAAGCCATCACTCTTGTTTCTCTTTGGCATCAGTTTCTCTTTAAAAGAGAGGGGAGGCTGGGGGGGGGGGGAGAGAACCAAGGAAGAATTAATTTCAAAAGAAGAAAGCATGTTCAACATATTTTTAAATAACTCACTTGATTTACAAAATAGAGTAATGGGGGCCATGCTCATAAATATACATATATGTATATTGCCCAGAATGCAAAACAATTCCATCTGGAGAATTGGGTATTGTTTTGAACAAAGGGCTTCCACTCCGAGTCATTAATAGTGTATTTTATTAAAGGAAAATTGGCTTCAAAAGCGGTTGGGATTTGTGGGAATAAAAATAAAACTGGGATGAAAGTAATTATCCTCTACCTCGTTCCTTCCCTCATGCTCATTTGTCTCTCCTAGGCACAGACAGCAGCAGCAACTCGGCTGTCTTCTGTTCTTTCCATGTTTGATCTTTTCCTGCTTTTTCTTCTGCTGGATGTTGGCGCCAAAGGGAAGGCGGTACATCATGTCCGCACTGTGTGTGAGATCTGGTCTTGCAACTTGCAACAGGAGATCATCAGAGGGGGAAATGAGATCTCCCAGGAATCCATGCAAATAATTTATTTATTTATTTAAAAAAATAAATAACAACACAGTGACCAATATTAGATCCATACATTTGGAGATGGACCTTTGGCTCTCTATGACTTCTAGTTGGAAGAAAGGGGAGGTTTCTGACCATCAACCCAAATATGTCAATGTCCAAATTGTGAAATTAATTTTGAAAAACCAGAAAGCGGTGGAATCATAGGAACACAGGAAGCTGCCTTATACCAAGCCAGACCATTGGTGCATCTAGTTCACTACTGTCTACACTGACTGTCAATGACTTTGCAGGATTGCAAAGAAAGTGCTCTTCCAGCCCTACCTGGAGAGGCTAGGGATTAAATCTGGGGCCTTCTGCGTGCAAAGCAAATGCTCTCTCACTGTGCTATGGCCCTTTCCCACATTTAATATACTGCTTATGTTGCCAAAACAGCACCATCCATGCAAAAGAGGAAGGTATCAGCCTCCCACCGCCCCGCTTGCAAACATGTTTTGTTTTAAGGGGGGTTAAGGAAGGACACCCCCCCAAAAAAAACCCAGGCCAAAAAGAACTCAGCCACAGAGTACTTATTATTTGCTGAGGCGGGGAATGGAAAACTGTTTAAGAGAAAGAACAGAATGGAGTGTCCTGGAAAGGGTCTGGCTGGCTGGCATGCACCCCGAACAGGAGCATTTGGTTCACACTACAGTATTTTGCTGCATGTTCCATTTATCACAGGAGTGCTGTTCTTCGTTGTGCCTGTGTAAAATGCCATCTTGTTCTCAGCGCCTGGCACATACTACATTATGAAAACAAAATAGAAAATCCTTGAGCTAAATAGAATAGAGAACTGTTTCCTGTACTTCTTGGCCATGTGGTGGGGGCAGAGATTCTTTTCATTTGAATGCGAGAAGAAAGGCTGTCCAAATGCTGCTTGTCAAAAGCAATCTTCTGTTGCTAAGATGAGATCTCTTTTATGTTTAAGGAATATGCAAAATCCCTCTATCCTGACTGCTCATCATCTCTTTGGGCCATGTCGTCTGCTGTTTATGTATTTCAGAGGGCAGGTAATTATAATTCTGTGGCCAGGTAACAGTCAATTATTTTCCTGTGATGGAGACTTACATAGAAAGGTCACCCTCAATCCACTTTTCCATGGTCTGCCTCATCTCTCCTTTTGCTTCCAAGACACCGCAAGATAATTTCGCCAGAATGCTGCCGGCTTACAACTAAACCCTTTCAGACCAAGAGCAAAGTTGCAAGAGGTGGTTTCTGTGGTGGGGCACCGTGCCGGGACTATAACCACACTTAGCTTTAAATGCCATTACAAGGCTACAGAAAATATGAAAAAACACCATAAATAGACATTTTCAGAAAATCCGTTCTCAGCCGGTAAGATTAAGTAAGACTGGCGTGCATCCTGCTTATAAAATAAGCTGGAAACAAGGTGAAGGACAGCAACACCTATGGCTCAGATTCGCTGTCAAGTTCATACTAAACCAAATTGAAAGGCTAGAAGCAGCAACATTAGAACCCTGTCAAATAGTCTTGGGTAAAAGACATCGCAAGCTACTATTTCACATAAGACAAAATACACAGTCTCTGTGTCATTGCCATATTTAATCTCTACTGTTATGTACGGATCTGAAATAGATGGAATAGAAATATATAATACCTTAAGGGCTGAGAGGGGGAAAGCTTTCTTTAACAGAACATCCTTGGCTCATAAAATTCACCATCTCTGCTCCATGTGATTGCTTTTTAGTCAATTGAAGGGGGGGGGATACCCATGAACAGCTCTTAACCATGATACCTCAAAGGATCGTCCATGAATTAAAACCATGAACCTCTGAATGCCAAAGGGACCTTCATTTTCATTTACTGGCTCACCAACGTTGGTCAAAATGCTGGATTACACAAGTCTCTGGTCTGATCCAGCAGAGTAATTCTTACAACTTTTGTGATATTCTACTGACATTGAGGAGGTGGAGTACAAAACTACAGTTTTCAGAGTTCCCTTCAGTGATGGTATGCCCAAGCGAACTCAGTAGCTTGTAAAGAGTCGGGAATTTAAAGAAGGCCCTTTTGATAATCCTCTCTGTTGTCATTGTACCTCTTCCCTGCCTCCACCCTAGCAGCAGATGAAAGGTGTAGGAAATGGGAAGGAAACTGGAAATGGTGGAGGGGATTTCCAGGCCTAGATAGTTCCCAGCTTTGGGGAGTTCTCAGAAAAAAAATTAGCATTTCCAAATAAACTCAGAGACAGACCCAGTTCATTTCCAGATGAAATGGGTGGATTTCACCCATCATTCCAGAAATATAATAGTAACCAGCATTTGTCATGCAGTAACAATATTTGATAAATAGTTTGTAATAGCGTTCTGAGTTGTGAATCGGAAGTCCTGGTTCAAATATTGGTTCTTTTGTGAGTTTGCTAAATGGCCTTGGGCAACTCACAACCTGTCTTAGCATCAGCTTCCTATCTGCAATATTGATGTTGTAAGAATTACAAGACAATGTGTGTGAGGCACATCATACATTCAAAAGCAAAATAGGAGTTTTATGTATTATTCATTTCTTCGTGTAATCAATAAAAAAGGGAAGAAGACGGATGCACAAAAACAGTGACAAGTCAGAAAATCAAAACCAACTTGAAGTATTTCATTTTCTAGCCAGCTATAGTCAATATGAAAGTGGGCTGTCTGGGCGTTGAGTCCTGCAGAAGCCTTGATTGGATAATACCACTACTTTTCATCCTCTTTACATTCTCAAGTCTATTGTCAATGTGCCAATCTGAATGTTCTTGCTTCAGGGCCTAACTGGCTCTGATGTTTGTGAATCTAACATAAACCTTGTGACTGGAGACTCTTATCATTAGCAACACTCTAGTGAGTAAATTGTTTTCATGCAATGAATGTTAACAGCAGCAAGTCGCCCTCAAAGATTTTTTTAAAAAAATCATCAACAACAACAACAAAATACTATGAAGGACATTGATCTGCTGTGAGCACTGACCTCAGCACAGGCAAGACTACCCTGGACAGCTCCATGCAGGGCTCAGGCTGGAGACTTCATGAGACCAGAGTTAGAGGTTGCTACAGCAGCAGTCATCTTCAGGCTGAGCCTTAAATGAGAGCTTAAATAAGAGCCTTCGTTGAGTTGGCAAGGTTCTTCTGAGGCTGGCCATGAGGACAATTCTCTCTCCCACTGTGAATCCCTGGCTTCAACCTTGGAGGAGAGTCTGACCCAACAGTCACAGCAGGCAAAATCTTGATTATCCTTCCTATTTAGATATGTTTTGAAAACAGAGGAATTGAGGCATGTCCACAGCTGAGGGATCAAGAGTATTTGGAATCAAATATCAAAGAAGTTGGTTCATTTTAGGTAGGTTTGATTTTGTGAATTGGATTTAGTAATAGCCCTGGTGTGCAGGGTCACACGCATCATGCACACGCACAAGTTTCCTTCACTTTCTCCTCCCCCTCCTTCATTAGGAGACACTGAATTCATAACAAATACATTTCACATTGCAAAGCAAACACTGTCATTAGCTGTGCTTTTTTTGGCCTGAATGTGTGTGGTAAAAAGTCTAGTAACAGTTGGCAAGGCTTTTGCAGGGAAGCAAGGTTCCCATGGTTAGATCTAAAGCCCAAATACTTGGAACAAATTAACACCAGCCAAGAAAGTGAGGCTAATTACTGGAACATTTGGAAGATGAGGTCTCCCTAGCTTGACACAAAAAAATGAGCAATTTGCTCTCTAGTTCCTCTCTCTTTCTTCCTGTTGTGTCTCTGCTATAAATGTAGGAGATATCGGGGCTATGGAAAACACAACTTCCTGGTCTAGAAACCTCCCAGTCTATCAGGTCAATGCGACCAAAGACTCCGGGTGGTATTTCAGAATTGAGGAATGGGGCCTTAGGAAGCTGGCTGTCCTTTTGTCTATGTTTTCTCATTAGTGGTTTTGCATCGTTGAAAGGCATCTTCATTGGAGGCTCAACATGCTGCTTTAATCTGGGGTGGGCACTGAGGCTTTTGAAAAAGCAGAGTGCAAACAATTCAGCAGAAGAACAGTCATATTTGCTAATATGTTCTTTGGAGAGTGACTCTATAAATCCTGTGGGCCCTGCTGGAACATCTGCCTTTGGTAACATTTTAATGGGGCAAAATTACTCAGAAACCACATTGATGTTGACCTTTGATGCATGTGTGTGTGTGTGTGTGTGTGTGTGTGTGTGTGTGTGTGTGTACCCCCCCACATACATACACACACACACACATACACACCACATCATATATATATGGAACATATATCACATGAGGCTTAACAGATAATGCCTGATAAATTATAAGGGCAGAAAAGTACAGCATCATACAAGTCATGACTTTGGGGAGGCTCAATGGTCATTCAGGAAAACCAGTTTGTATTTTATATGGCTCAAATTGATACCACAACATGGGAAAGATTTGCATTGTGTGTGTTGCCAAATATGCAACAAGCTCTGTTTGGAACTCTCTGGATGAGATTTGAGTTTGGTTTCCATGAGTCAAGCTTCCTTCCACGTGACTTCTGTATGTTTGGCAAACGCACTTGCCATATCATTGGTACTCAGCTGCACTTGTGCTGGACTGGCCCCAGGGCTTAAATAAATGACCTATATGCATTACTGTTCTGCCCCTGCTAGTTCTCTCTTTCTCTCTCTCTTTCAGACACACATCTTTCTGGCAACCTCCACAACCCTATTTATTGGTGGCAATAATTAAAAATATATATTTATATCCTGGTTATCACAGTTGTGCAAAAGTTATCACAGTAATGCAGAAACATAAAAAGTCAGTAGTTAAAGCAGCTACAACTTTGAGTCGTGAGTCAAGATATTAACAACACAGTGTGGGGAGGGGGCTGCCTGGTTGGCATTGACCCATGACAGGGCCTTTTCAGTGGTGGTTTCCCATTTCTGGAATCCTCCACCTGGTGAGATGCATCTCCCTCCCTCATTATTGACTTTCAGGAGGATTTAAAAACATTCCTGTTTACCTAGTCATTTGATGGCTAAAAGATACTGTTTCTGGCAACTTTGAAATTACTGTTTAAGAGAATTTCTTTAACTGCTTTTAAAATGTATTTTTAAAAAATTAATGTGCTTGCCTTCCTGGGCTCCTTTGGGAAATAATAGTAGTAGTACAGTGCTACTACTGATAATAACACTCAGAAGTATGCCCCAGTGTGTTCACTTAAGATTACCCCCATGTAAGTGCACACAGAATTGCATCCAAAGACACCAACTTTTCTTTTTTTTTTTTTGCCTTTAAATTTTTATTAAGGTTTTCCATTAAAAAACACCAAACATATCCATTTACATATCACATAATTTATCTTATTTGGACCTCCCACAACTTCTCTAGCAATCATTCGTAGTACTAATCTGATCCTCACATTCCTTTGTTACAATATTCCCATTGTGTTTTATATTTCTGATCTTACTTGCCTTCTGGTAATATTCCCTATTTTTCACAAAGCTTCTTTGAGACACACTAGCGTTGTACCCTCCTCACATATATTTTCCAAATACTCTGTAAATTTCCCCCAGTCCTCAAAGAATCTATGGTCTTTTTGATATCTAATTTTACCCGTTAATTTGTCCAGTTCTGCGTACTCAGTTAATTTTGACCTCCATTCTTCCAAGTTCGGGACCTCTTCCTGTTTCCACCTTTGAGCTAGCAATATTCTTGCTGCGGTGATCGCGTATTGAAACAGTTTGCTGTCTCTCCTACTTATATCCCTTCTTGTTATCCCCAGCAAGAAGGTGACACCAACTTTTCAACTAATGGAATTGGAGCTAAGAACATCTTACTCTGAACATCAGATTTCTCCTCCAAATTGTTTCTGCTGTTCAAAGTCCAGCTACTCTAGCGGAGGCAATATTTCATGTGGAGAGGCACAAGTGTTATTGGGCTAAGTAAAAGAAAACAGCAACAGCACCATACATATGCCTATGAATCCATACAATTTGACTGCTAGATCTAAATCTGAAAGAAATGGATACAGCGTTCTAGTGCTTCGCACATAGTCCACGAGTAGAGGCAAAGGGAGCCTTTCTTGCTGAGGCCTTGGGGATCAAGGAAAGGAAAGGACCTATTCAAAAATACCCCTGGGAGTACTGTCCAAATCCTACCAAGACTAGCCAATACATCACTGGAAAGTACTGGAAATACTGTTAAAATGGTACTAAAACAGGCTCAAACGAGTGCCATTTACACTGCTGCTCTCCAGGCACAAATCATGCAACCCACAATCTACAAGCAAGCAACTTTTTGATATGGGTTATTTATCACTTTCTACTTTCTGTGCTTTCCACACCTTTAGTAATGAGCTGCCAGTGAAAATACTGATGACGTGCAATGTACTAAAATCCGGCCCTGCTTATTTTATCAGCTACTTTTTATTAGTTTCGTTTGAACCAGGAAAGAAGATGGCGACATATATGGGTTTGGCTGGCAGCCATTAGCAGTGTATGCTACTCAGAGATTTGGCTCTTACTGCACAAAAGTTGAATCATAGGATCAGGGTCAGTTTATACATGCAGCAGAATCTGTTGATAATGCCTTCCTTGATAGGGCTGGAAGAAGGTGTTTTGCTGCCTGAGGCAAAGGACAAAATGGCACCCTCTGTACCCCAGCCAAATCAAGTATCTGGAGGCGGTTGGAGGATGGATGGCGGCTAACAGATTGAGGTTGAATCCTGATAAGACAGAAGTACTGTTTTGGGGGGACAGGAGGCGGGCAGGTGTGGAGGACTCCCTGGTCCTGAATGGGGTAACTGTGCCCATGTAGGACCAGGTGCGCAGCCTGGGAGTCATTTTGGACTCACAGCTGTCCATGGAGGCACAGGTCAAATCTGTGTCCAGGGCAGCTGTTTACCAGCTCCATCTGGTACGCAGGCTGAGACCCTATCTGCCTGCAGACTGGCTTGCCAGAGTGGTGCATGCTCTGGTTATCTCCCGCTTGGACTACTGCAATGCGCTTTACGTGGGGCTACCTTTGAAGGTGACCCAGAAACTACAACTAATCCAGAATGCGGCAGCTAGACTGGTGACTGGGAGCGGCCGCCGAGACCACATAACACCGGTCTTGAAAGACCTACATTGGCTCCCAGTACGTTTCCGAGCACAATTCAAAGTGTTGGTGCTGACCTTTAAAGCCCTAAATGGCCTCGGTCCAGTATATCTGAAGGAGCGTCTCCACCCCCATCAGTCTACCCAGACACTGAGGTCCAGCGCCGAGGGCCTTCTGTGGTTCCCTCACTGCAAGAAGTGGGGTTACAGGGAACCAGACAGAGGGCCTTCTCGGTTGTGGCGTCCACCCTGTGGAACGCCCTCCCACCAGATGTCAAAGAGAACAACAACTACCAGACTTTTAGAAGACATCTGAAGGCAGCCCTGTTTAGGGAAGCTTTTAATGTTTGATGTATTACAGTATTTTAATATATATTTTTGGAAGCCGCCCAGAGTGGCTGGGGAAGCCCAGCCAGATGGGCGGGGTATAAATAATAAATTATTATTATCATAAACCACAGAAGCCAACCAGGCTGATGGTTGACTCTTGCTTTAACTGTGACTGCTTCTGCCACATCTGAGGATAAGAGACTAGCTTAGGGAGCACAAGGCCAGATTTCCACCACTTCCTACTCCCCCAACATTTGCCGCCTGAGGCAGTGGTGAGGGCACCTCGTTTCCCTGGACAGTCCCATTTCAGTTGGGGGGGGGATGTCATGTTTGAATGCTCTCTCATTAAAATAAGCAAAGCAACTATCTCCATACCCATAGGGAAAAATCATGTTACAGGGAAGGCTGGGTTGAGCCTGCCATTTTGACATGAAAGAAGTTTTTTAGATGCAGTTGACTGCTGCTCTTACCTGTGTTCTTTCCTACAAACATAATTCTCAAAACTGTAGCTTGCCCCATTTCTGGCATGACCTTTTGCATCCCATTTCCTGAAGCAAGATGTACAAAACCCCTGCAACTTACATTAAATTTGGATTTTACTAGAATCTCATGTCTCAGATTCAAATGGTTAAAAAAGTCCATGGCCACACTTTGGGGCCAATGAGAGGAAGAATATGAAAATCTCACCCTGCTTTAAAAAAAAACCAAACCTATCCTGGGAGCAAAAACAGAAAAGATGGGGTGTAGGTGTTGTGTAAGATTATTTTCCTGCTTCATACTTTTTCTGTGGCCTTCAAGGCACAGAGATTGAAGCTTCCACACCTAGTATATCTTCCAAAAGTGCCTTCAACCAACTTCAATGAACTCAATTGAAGGATGTCCACCTTTCATTTCTGGGGTGTGTGGTTCAATCTGTTCACTGTAGGATGGGGAGAAATTTGTGTTCTCAGCCCATGTAGCACATGAATTAGCTCCTTATGTGCCACCAAGCAGAGTGACACCCAAAGGCCTCTATGTGGTGGCCATAAAATGTGATATATCCCTTGGAATTCTTTGTGTTTAATTTTCATTGTACCTCTCTGCCTCACTCACTTCTGGGCATTTTCAGTCTGTGCCACGGAGATCCCTCTTCCAAGCACAGCTATCCAAATGATATTAATAACAGGATGTTTTCTGCTCTGCTGCTTCTAGAGGATTTCCAGGAGCTTTTTTTGCTGTGCAGTTAGTTACAGTCATTGAAGCTACAGTGAACTGGTGATAGCACCAGCCTCCTTGTAGATTTTGGGAAATACAGAGAATTCGGCTATTTATTGGTAGCATTTGATTTCCCATAGGTGTGGGTATCAGCAAATATACAGGTTTGAGCTATACATATGGCACTGTGCAAACTCAAGTGGCCACATAGATGCATTGTGCCTGCGTAGCCAACAAAAGCATTCGATAGTAGGAAATATAAATCGGCCACCTGGTATGCATCAACCTCTCTCAATTTTTCACACATCTCCGCTTGAATCCTAAAGGTCCAATCACTGCATTTTGATTGTTGGGGGAAGGAGCTGTTAACCATCAGGAAATGATCTGAGTCCCCAGGACAGTCACTTAGACCCTCTTACAGCCCCTGTTCTAAGTCCTCTTATTATTGGACATAGTTTACAAGTGGTTCACTATAATCCCTTTAAAATTAGTTTTGCAAATGGGGGGCTGGTTTCTAAAGTTAGCCAGATTGTTGCACAAACAAAATCTTGTTTGTGTGGAGAGAAAAGTATGGTGCCCTGGAAACAGCAAAAATAGACTAGAATGGAAGCAGGTAAGGCCCGTTGCTCAACGAGCTATTGAGCAAAATATCAAACGAGATAGCAAATGATACTCCTCTGCATCAGATGAAATGGGCTTTAGCCTATGAAAGCTTGTGCCACAATAATGAGACAAGCTTATGCTTGGCTACTCAGATGTAAGCTGTGAGGGACGCTTATAACATTTGGGCCTTTTTTATTTAGAGGAAAGACAAGTAAGAAATGGCTTCATAGAGGTGTATAAAATTATGCATGGCATGAAAGTGGGGGGGGGGTTCCCCTCCCTTCCCTCTCTTATAAAACTAGAACTCAGGCATACTCAGTGAAACTGAACATTGGAATATTCAGGACTAGACAAAAGAAAGTACTTATTCATACTTAACTTATTCCGTAGTTAATTAAACTATGGAATTAACTCCCACCAGAGTCAGTGATGGCCAATATCTTGGATGGCTTTAAAAGAGGATTAAACAAATTCATGGAGGACAAGGCTATGAATTGCTGCTAATCCTGATGGCTATGTTTCCTTATTACAAGAGCAGAATCGGTTCTGGAGCAGAATGCAATGCCTATCTCCACCCCCCCACCACAAACCACAGATAACAGTCGCACAACGAACCCTTCCTTTCTCAGGATGTCCTATATGTTTGTTTTGTTTGTATTTATTCATTTGTTCATTCATTTTTCCTGAGAAAATGTAATCAGAAGTTTGCTGGCTTCTCTAATTACCTTCATGTGAATTCAATTTCCAGTCGAATAACAGTTTTCCTTATGAGATGGGACTGAAGGGAGAAAGAAGAGGATCATTTAATTGACTTCCTTTCATGGTTTCCAAAACCATCCAACTAAATCTCCCCCCACCCAACCACCCCCAGGGTGGTTTGGTAAGTTTTAGGGTTTTATGTAGCTGTGTTGTTGTTCCCTTTGACATTTCAATTAATGGTGCTCTGGATATTGATATCTGTTGGCACTGTGGGGCCAAGGGGTAGGACTCATAGCTGTCAACTTTTACCTTTTCTTGTGAGGAATCCTATTCGGAATAAGGGAATTTCCCTTAAAAAAAGGGAAACATTGACAGCTATGGTAGGACTATAGACAGAAAGTTGGACAGGGGTGAGTTCTGTGGTGCATTTCCCATTTGCATGGAGCACAAGGAGACCAGGCCAGAATTCATTTCTGGAGCACATTCTGTGAGGCACAGGCGGCCAATGCAGGGCCCTCCACATGCTGTAAACTATAACTCCCATCATTCCAGTTTATTGGCCATGCTGAAGGAAGATGACAGAAATTGTAACCCACAATATCTGCAGGGCATCGTGTTGGCTTCCCCCTCTGTGTGGTGTACTCTCTGTTTGCACAAGGAGCTAGCCAGACTGTCACTATTTTGTGGGTGGGATTCTGCTGCAATTTCAAACTCTGCAATTGGATTTGGTGCTCTTGCACAACGAACCAGCTTTTTTTTTTTTTTAAAGGAGTGTTTGTGGTAAGGAAAGTGATGGGGAATTTGCACTGGAACAGTTGTTTGACACAGTGTTGTATAACCTCCTGGCAAACAGTTCCGAACGAATACTCGTTAAACGGCTGGCAACTTCCCTGAAGACTTTGTGCAAACAGATCAGGAATAATGTTCAGTAAACAGGTAGCCTGCAAGTGCCCCAGTTCTTGGTAAAGATCATTCGAGATATTTTAGTGCCTGAGGTAGAAAATCCAAAAGGATGCCCTCATTTTTGGTCAACCAAAAGCTGTCAGTTGACACTAAGAAGGCCTTAGTGTGAAGACAGAAGTCCTCCCAGATTCACTTATCTGGAGATATCCATTTTCACAGCAGAAAGCACCTCAGGAAGCTCAGGCAGTAGAGTTGGCAGATCATCAACAGAATCCCAGTCCTGCCACTCAGAACCTGGAAAATGTAAACTATGCCTGGACAGGGCACCTGATCAGGGAAAGGGACTCGTAATAGACCAACATGACCCTGCTTCATTTCCCTTTAAGTCTTCACTCTGAAACCTGGAGGACAAAGCTGGGATGAGATAACACACACAGCCAACTCATCCAGGCAGATTTCTGATTTTATTAACCAATTCAGCTCCAGGGGGTTGCAAACATGACAACGAGGAGAAATAGCCCCAGATGCTTAGCCTTTGTAATTTAATGTCACATCAGACCTCTGCCCCCAAATACTCCTTTGCCCATTTGTGTCTGAATGGTGGCAACCAACCCAGCCCCACAGCTCCCTGTCCTTTGAAAACCTCTCCCAGAACTCAGACAGCCAATACAAAGCAGATAAGATTACAATATAAAAGCTCCCACAACACTAAACAAAACTCAGTCCAGGATTAGAGTCAACTGCAATGATAGCACCAGAGTAACCAAAAACTCCCACAAAACACAGACCTGCCAGTTTCCCACTCAGTCCCCTCCCTGCACTCTTACTAAAGTTCAGGTAAACAAAGAGTAAGATATAAACATGAAAGTAACATGAAAGTAGCAAACATTTAAATAACATAAAAATAATGTCAGATTGTGATCAACTGCTTAATCAACTGAAGGCCTTGGCAAACAGAAAGCTAACTGAACCATGGAAAAGAAAACCCAAGAAGCCCGATAGATTTCTCCAAAGAAACTATTGCAAAATGTAGGATTTGTTGCAAGGCCCTAGTCTGTGCCCTGACAGATTCTGCTTCAGAAAGGGTGGGGCATGGAGCAAAATATTCCCAGATCATCTGACAGGTTAATGTGAGAGAAATTGTTACTCCTACATGCACATGTCCAGAGCAAAACCCAGCCACAGTTAATCTTGACAAGTTAATCCCACTGAAATCAATGGGTGTGGTTAGTTCTGACTAGGCCCCATTTCCACTGCTTTCCATTGGATAAACTTTTGCCTGGTCACTCCTGCCCACTTTCCATACTGACTTTGACAAATATGCTCAAAAAATTGCCTGTAGTAGGTGCGCATTTGGGTGTTATAGTGCATGCAACTCCAGCTGTGTGGGAAGCCAAATCAGTTGAATGAATACCAGATATGTGGCACAAAGCCTCCATTAGAAATGGAGCTGGCAATTTTAGACTGAGGCTTGTTTTGTCTGAGACTTGTGAAGTTTGCTTTTCCCCCTTGGCTTTAATGTATCTATGTGAGTTGTTTTTGCTTGCTTGCTTGTAAATCCGTTCCACTTCCCAGTGGGGAGGAGTTGCGGTGGACCCCATGACCACCCACTCCCCACCGGGGGCGGGGGACTTTGTCCCTGTTGCCTGGGGGATCCCAGCCATGTCAGAGACTGGCCAGCCAATCCGCTGGCTGGGGGGACAAGTTAGGCAGGTTAGTTTTGCAGGTTAGGCAATGACCTTGCTATGGACTTCGGCTGGTCGCCTTGGTTGTCCGAGGGGCCTGGTAGCAATTTTTCTACTTGGCAAATTGGCACTGGCCACTTGGTTTTCGCCTACCTTGCAGCAATCGTCACAACTTTGTTAGGGTTGCGGTTAGGCATTGTTTGACCTTGTGGGGGGAGGGGAGGTGTGGCCATCACCTGCCCCTCCATGCTTAAGGGTATTCTGTTAAAGGAATCCAGGGGTGTTGATCTAGTCCGAAGCCCGGCTGGGGGGCTAGGGCCTTGACACGACCCCGACGGGAACACCAGGGAGAGCTTGATTTGGTTCGCATTGACAGGGCTCCCCCAACCGGTGGTTTACCCTTACCGGACTTCCTGCACAATGGGCAGGAGTCAGATCTAGTCAGGTCCAATCAATGCCTAAGCCAATACCCCTCACATTCTGTAATTCAATAAAGTTGTGGCCAAAATTTGCCCAATAACATAAACCTAATATCTGTAGCCTTGTGTGAGTTATTTCCAACGAGGGGGTGGCTGCAGGGTCTCAACATGCAAGTTGCTATGGGTTGCCCTAGGCAGGATAAAGTGACTAACAAATTTAATTAAGAAATAAGAAATAAGAAAGCTGCCTTAGGCTGAATCGGACAACTGGTCCATCTAGCTCAGCATTGTCTACAACTCGGATGGCTAATATGTGGCCCTCCAGATGCTGTTAAACTACAAATACCATTCCTGACCATTGACCATCCTCGCTGGGGCAGATGTTGCTGAGGTCCAGCAACATCTGGAAGCCTACAAGTTATCCAGCTTCCCAGGATTTCAGGCAGGGGTCTCTACCCATCCTGGAGATGCTGGAGATTGAACCTGCATGAAAAGCAGCTGTTCAACCCCTGAGCTGTACACTGATATTCACACTCCTGAAATGTTGGGCACCATATTACAGTTTCAGCATGCATGTTCAGAGTTTCTTGTTTCAAGCATAACTTTCTCATTTTGCTGGTCCTGTTTTGATTCTGAGCATAATGCACAGAGGTTAAGGGAGATCAGAACAGGGTGGCACCATATTTTATCAGGCTCTAAACCGTAATACTTTCCTTTGCGTATTCTGTTTCATATTCGCACGCCTATAAAAACTGCCACATCCGGGTGAAAGCATTTCTCCAGTGAACCAGATTGCGTTTATGAACTGGAAAAGGCATTCTTTCTCCCTCTCTGTAGGGGGAATAATGTTAACAAGTTGCTTGCGGTTTTCTCCTTCCAGGTTGGCTGATCAAGTCCCTCTCAACGCTGCAGGGGTTCTGCAGCAATTTACGAACATTTCATACCTCAGGAAAAAAATATCACAATCAGTAAACGTCAGGGGTTCAGCTCCCCCTTCACCTCAGCTCCATACCCCCATGTAGTCTGTAGCTATGAATGTCTTGTTAGCGGTCTTCTGATACTTTTCCTTTGCCAGTGAAGCCAAATGAATCTCTTGTAATGTTGCCTCTCAACTTGGCTCTCTTGAAATTTACGCATTTTAAAATGCTTCGGAAACAAAGAAAGGAGAAAGCAAACCAATAAACAGAACATAAAAGCTGTCTAATGTTGTACATAATAGCGCAAGATGGAAACAGACTTTCATTGATTTTTTCTTGACATTTCACTTATTAAATTAGAAACTTCTTAAAGAAGAGTCCGTTTTTTTTCTTCTTCATCCAATTAAAGGACTCTAATGAGCATAACAAAGTAACTCTTGTCTATAGCTGGCTGAGTTTGCATGGCAGAAAAATACCATGAAAAGAATGAGTCCTGTGTGGACATTCCAAGAAAAATCATCTGAGGAAGGTTGGAATGGTGTCTTTTCAAACCCTCTTTGGAGGATTGTTTGAGCTAAGGCAAGACATAAAGAATTTTCTAGAAAAATATGACATGGGCAGTGCTGATGGTACCAGGATATACTTGTTGTCTGATGACCCACAAGTGCATGCTTACCTTGTCATATTATCTTGCCGTACAACCATAGGGTTAATGTGATGTTTGAACATTGATATTCTTTCCCACCAGTCTGTCTACAAAGTATTGAACTGTTTCTGTTTCTTTTTTTATTTCTTCCAAGTGTATGGCCACTTTGTTTCATGCCTTGTTTCCAGACTTCCAAGCTGCTGCAGACAATAGATAAGTCATCCAAAACATGCCCATCTGTGCCCAAATCAGGGTGTAGTCTGGTATTATGTTGCTCTCGCTACATCTCCCCACATGATGGGACCTTTACGACTTCATGGCTTTCCCTACTCCCACCAATGGAAGCAGAGGGTGTGAAGCAGGGGTGAGATAACTTGTAGCCTGATCATGCCTCACTTGGCATTACAGGAAAGAGGAGGAAGAGGAGGACTGCCATCTATGACTGCAGCTCAGTGTCTTCCAAGGCTTTGCCCTCAAATTTAGGTCATTGAGGCTTCCAAGGTAGCATTTTCAGAACTGATATATCTTCCACTTGTTCAGTTCAACTCAACAGGAAATGTTACAGAGTCTAGATTAGCAAAGCAGTGTTGGGGTAACTGGTACAGCTGTAGTAATTACTGAAACCATGGGGGAACAAAAGGAACATGTGGGTTGCACTTGAATTATTGTGGAACCCAACTGCTATTTGTAAAATAAAGATGTCTGTACAGGACATTTTTAACTAACGTATTGGAGAAGGACAAGCAGCACTGAGGAAGATAGATCTACCAATTTATTATAAAGAGAAGTAGCAGAGTTGCACCCCTCTGATTAACACATTCTGAGCCAGCTACAGAGGGGTGACAATTACCATTACACAATGCCTCCTAGTGACATCTCACTGGCCCTGCCCACTGTTGGACATTGGCCTATCTAGTATGATAGTTCCAGTGCTCTTAAATCCTGCATTTCTGTCACTAAAAAGAAGATGAAAAATATTTTCAAGGCTTATATTTGGCAATTCAAGTGCTATTAAAAATATCAGCAGCAATGTCCATTGGCAAATTGCTATTGTTGAAGTAGAACCATCTGGTATGCTTATTTTCTTACCTAAACAATACCAGGGTCCATGAACAAATCACAGCTTGCATCAAGAATGCTGCAAAGATTCATTATGGTTCATAAATAACTAATTTCATTAATTTGGTTTTTTTCCTTTAAAAATGTCATCTTTATTTTAAGCATTTCTATGCTACCTTTCTACACCAAAGCATAAAACATGATCAAATAATCTCTATTGTCATAGAAAAGTGAAAGATAAAATTGAAAATTAGCAACACTGCAAGTAAAGTCTCTCTCTTGTTCATTACTTTTTATTCATAAAAGCAGGAAAAAGGCAGAGCAAATAAAGAATATTTTTGATAACCAAGGTTTAACATTTCATAAATAGACATTGGCTTCAACAACCGAGATAACAGACTGATCCAAAGGAAACAATTAGAATGACATGTGAACAGAGCATTAGAAACATTGTATTAAATTGTATGTCCAGAATCCTACAATTTCTGCATCACCCTGTTGTTCTACAGTGCACCAATGAAAAAATGGAAGAAAAGGCATCTCTGCAATTACACTAAGTCCTACACCTGTTGTAGCCTCTTAAAGAGTATGCAGATCTGCTTGCCCTAACCAGGAGGTTAAAGTGAACTGCTAAATATGTGGCTACCTGTAAGTCCTTGGTAATTAGGGACATTGAGCATGTGGTTGACTCCAGGTAGCACACGAGTTTAAAGTTAAAGCAGGACAGGAAGAAATGACATAATGTGGCCGATTCATAAGGATACAATGAGGTGAAAAGAAGTGTCTTTCCTTGACATAAGATTGAACCTTGAACCACTAAATTGGGTGAGTTGGCCCAGGGCAAAAGGTGAAGCTAAGCCACTTGGGGCCCATATTGTTTGGGAAATTAACTAATTAGGAACTTACAGGCATGACGTCAAAGTAGTTTCTAGTTCCACAGCTGGTTTTGCAGTAGCTAAGTTAGTGGAGGATCAGAGGGCCAGAAAGGTCAACTATTCCATGACAGCTATTCTGGTCTCTTCTCCCTCTTTCTCCCTTCCATGATCCTCAGGATGCCCACAGAATTTAAGAAGACCACAGAACTATTTTATTTATTTTCTTTCTTGTTCACTGTAATTCACAACAAAAAAAGGACACTTCCACTGTGTAATTATCAATTATGTGAGAGGAAGTTCAATAATAATCAAAACCACTGACATCTCCTTAACTCTACAAACCATGGCATTATTCCCATACTGAATTAATGGAGTCATTAATTGGCTTCATGTGACCACCAAAGGAAGCTGAGATAAACTCAGATTTTGCTTTTGGCTCCAAAGGAATACTTCAGAAAGCAATCAACTGCATTGTATCAGAGATTCAGTTTTTGTGAATGATTGTAGGAGTGAGCCTAAAGAGCAAGAGGTAACAGAAGTTCTCTGTGGATCATTACTACATACTGCTAGGACTTTTGGATGTGTGAATTCCAGAACTTCTTGTCACCCATCCCTATCAGTTTACATCAACCCTACTGCAAACTATTGACTTAGGTTTGTCCAGCCAACCATTAGTGTCTCCATAGCATTGTTCCCCAACCTAGTGCCATCCAGATGTTGTTGAACTATCACTTCCATCACCCTTGCTTTGCTGACGGGGGTTGCTGCTGCTGTTGCTGATGATTTATTTAGTTATTTCAGCATACTGATAACACTGTGCTCCAAATCTCCATCTGACTCCTTCCAGCAGCTTCATACAGGCATTAAATAATTTAGAGCATGATGGTATTTGCAGCACAAAAATGTGTGTCATGTCAAAGCATCCATCAGATCCTCAGTGTGCTTTGTAAGGTGAAGCATCGTTGCTTTGTATGGTTCCTCTTCATCCTGGAGAAGAGTGACTAGCGGGGTGCCACAGGGTTCTGTCTTGGGCCCGATCTTATTCAACATCTTTATCAACGGCTTGGATGATGGACTCAAGGGCATCCTGATCAAATTTGCAGATGACACCAAACTGGGAGGGGTGGCTAACACTCCAGAGGACAGGATCACACTTCAAAACGACCTTGACAGTTTAGAGAACTGGGCAAAAACAAACAAGATGAATTTTAACAGGGAGAAATGTAAAGTATTGCACTTGGGCAAAAAAAATGAGAGGCACAAATACAAGATGGGTGACACCTGGCTTGAGAGCAGTACATGTGAAAAGGATCTAGGAGTCTTGGTTGACCACAAACTTGACATGAGCCAACAGTGTGACGCGGCAGCTAAAAAAGCCAATGCAATTCTGGGCTGCATCAATAGGAGTATAGCATCTAGATCAAGGGAAGTAATAGTGCCACTGTATTCTGCTCTGGTCAGACCTCACCTGGAGTACTGTGTCCAGTTCTGGGCACCACAGTTCAAGAAGGACACTGACAAACTGGAACGTGTCCAAAGGAGGGCAACCAAAATGGTCAAAGGCCTGGAAATGATGCCTTATGAGGAACGGCTAAGGGAGCTGGGCATGTTTAGCCTGGAGAAGAGGAGGTTAAGGGGTGATATGATAGCCATGTTCAAATATATAAAAGGATGTCATATAGAGGAGGGAGAAAGGTTGTTTTCTGCTGCTCCAGAGAAGCGGACACGGAGCAATGGATCCAAACTACAAGAAAGAAGATTCCACCTAAACATTAGGAAGAACTTCCTGACAGTAAGAGCTGTTCGACAGTGGAATTTGCTGCCAAGGAGTGTGGTGGAGTCTCCTTCTTTTGAGGTCTTTAAGCAGAGGCTTGACAACCATATGTCAGGAGTGCTCTGATGGTGTTACCTGCTTGGCAGGGGGTTGGACTCGATGGCCCTTGTGGTCTATTCCAACTCTATGATTCTATGATTCTAAGCAAAAAGATAGGGAGGGGAAAGTAGGAGAGGAAAACACCAAGATTTCTCTCCGTTCACACACACACTTCCTTGTTGTTTGGGTGGATGACGGTCCAACATCTGAAAGGCCCGTCTGTTTGTTGCCTTTCATATGTGTTTGCAGCTCAGTCTCAGATTAGTATCACATTCCATCAGTTCTTAAGCCATTGCTGGGGGAGATATGTACACTAGCAGAGGGATCACACACATCATATCAGGTCATGCATTCACTGAAGACAAAGGAAACTGCCTTCTTGCACCAAATCTGACTATTTGTTCATCCAGTAGCCGTTAATACTCTGATCTATCACAGGAAGCCTCACACAAATATATTTTCCATCACAACAACCCCCCATTCTCCTCCCACCTCCCACCATGTGCTGTTCCAGGGATTTTCCTGACCTCCCCCCCCAAAAAAAACCCCCCAATTTTGAGAGCACAAGAGAAGGAGATGGGGACAGCCCCATTGCACAAGCAGGAATCCTTGTGCAGGGCTGCTACTGATGGGACTCTCATTCATTGAATTCTGCCCTCTCTTTGTGAAGCATGTGCTTTGCTAGATGTATATGATGATAGCCCTGTTTTGTCTTTCCTTGCCCCCAATCCTTCTCCCACCTCCAAAAAAGCTCTAATCCAAATAGATGACTTGTTGAAGGCAGTACCTAAGGCCTTCTGGAAGAACATCATTTTGTTACCATCAAAGCTCAACTATTACATTTCTCTTACAGTTGAGTAACAACAAGCAAAGTCTGCAGAGCCCCCAGTGGATTTGCTGGGGGAGAATTTTGATTCAGCTTGCATTAAAAAGTGAACTGACTTAATTCACACTTTCTGAAACAATATTCAAACCAAAACACAACCATCCTTTGAAATTCGCACTTCTCTGAATTTTGCAATGCCATTCTCTAGCCATGCAATGCATTTACTAGGGTAAAGAATGCATGAAAATGCAAACATTAGTATATTGCAAAAAGATGCACGAGAGGCAGAATTGTGCATATTGGAAGAAATTCAAATTATTTTCACGAGAACATTTTTTTAAATATCACCATCTGATGCAGAAATGTTGAAGAACTGAACTTACAATCAGGAAAATGAGAAATCAGAATTGACAGATTTGCCCATCCCTTCTCTCTCCATCAAAAAAAAAAAAGTCAGATAAGAGGGTTTGCAGATTTTTCAGTCCTAAGGCCTGATCATGCTTGAGCTCCGCCTCCCGAGAAGACACTGAGGCTGCAGAGAAGCGATGTGGCTTGCCTCTCCCCTTGTATCTCTCTTCCCTCCAAGCCATTGCACTGCAAAAGGTAACATGGTACAGGGGACATCTCCAGGCAAAGCCTTTTACTGTATATCAATTTCTGTTTTTCTGCTGGGCATTCTTCAGACAGATTTCAAAAGGCTGCGTTGCTAATGAAAAACACACCGGCTCTTGAAATTAAGTTAACTCCTTTTATAAAACTTTAAAAAGAGAGAGAGAGAAGCAGAAGATGAAGAAAAAGAAAGGGAAAATATCCCCCTTTGATTTCATTGGGGCTGATATTAGAACCACATTGTTCATCAAGATCCATTCTGCCTTACGAGCAAATGTACAGTAGTTATTGCAGGCAAGGAGAGTTTTGTTTTTTTTAATATCCTGCACCTCATTATTGGCCAGCTAGAGTAAAAATCACTGAGAGTGCTGTGTGGAGGACAGATAGCAGCTCAAATAATATTTTTATTTTTAACCACAAAAGTATAGATACAGAGTGACTGGCACAGTTGGGTTAGGAATGGGGAAATGATGGGCCGGTGTACTCCTCCACCCTCACAACGTAGGACTCTCAGACCTTTCAGAATGACAGAGGTTCACCAGTCTTGGTTGACAGCATAAGGCTAAACAGGCGCCACCACACTTACACAAACCAAAACGTATTGTATTTTCATCAATGTTGGCATTCCCATGAAGCAGCCTGAAGCAGTCAGTACCCATGCCCTAGGATGGGATTAAATAAAAACTTTTAAAAACAAACAAACTGATCGTCTGTTAAAGACAGAATGCCAGTTCCAAGGTCACAACTGATTTGATCATAATTAATATCAGGGCTTTGTTTCATCTGGAACTCAGTTCTGGCACCTCTCAGATGGGCGCCATTTTAAGACTCTGGGTTCTGGTAGTATGATGGACAGAGAATGTATCTCTGCAAGCCTTTGCCATGCCTTGCTATATGGAAGGCACAGATCCAGAGGCAACTCCATAAACATTATTAGTAGGGTATGGAGTGATAATGATGATCCAAGATCCCTCTAGTCCAGAGCTGGCCAGCCAGAGGTGATAGCTATGCCCAGCTCCTGGTAGTCAGAAGCATGAGTACACTGTTGAAGTTAATACTTCTGACTACCAGGAGCTGGGTATAGCTATCACCATCACTGGTTAAAATGTTGGGGTTTGTAGTGCGTGATGTGTAAGCACTCTGTACATGGTCATGGTTCCTACTGTTTCTGTAAAAATGAGAGGGGGTGTTGGGCATTCTCTCTGTTTGTGAGAAAATCATTTGTTCCAGAAACAGAAAACAGAGAAGAAGATTCAAGAAGCAGCAGAAGGCTGAGGTTGTTTTGTCTATGCAAGGACATTTTCAGTGGGAACTGTTCTTTGGACATGTCCAGTGTGACAGGAAGTGCTGCTAACAATGGTTCCGTGTAACTTGTTGTAACTTATTGTGAGTCTCTTGCTTGCGTCTTGCAGTGAGAGAAGCAGAGAGAGAGAGTATTCATCTCTTCTTGGACTCTAAGCATGCTTTGACCACGGCAGTGGTGAATCTCTGTATATATTTACTACAAATACGCTTTTATACCTGTTAAGTAAACCTCTACACCTGACTGAATCTTTATGGTGTCCATGAGTGTTTATTGCCTACTGTGTGTACCTTCAACCCCAAAGATGCTTCCAAGGAAGGAGCTGCATTAAGATGTAACTCTGCTGAGTATTGATACACACACACACACACACACACACACACACACACACACAGCAAATGTGATGCCGGACCCAATCCTTCTAGTTGATGGATTGATCCAACATACACTGCCTATGGACATGAAAGTTCTCCCCACCCCACCCCAGTCATTCAGAGTTTTCAAGGGCAACCTAGAACATACCTTCTTGGGAATTTCATGAAGGCACTCAACCTCAGTAATATACAAGGCACAAATGCAAGCTATTTACTTCTCACAAAGGAGTTCCTCCTCCATATGAATCTTGTCATAAGTGATTCATCTTGCCAAGTGATGAATCTTGTCAAAACCTGATCCTAGGGATGAATTGCTTTCAGTAGATGTACTCAGAGAAACTCATGTATCTTATTATACAATTTGTGCAAGTCCTAAACACAGTTTTTGGAAGTGTAGCCAAATGATTTTAGCAGAACATAATCTCAAGTAGATGTGCTTAAGACAGCAGCCTTTTCACTCACCCTTGTTTTGAATCAGCTCACATGCCTTGTGTAACTCATGCCACTGATTACATTACATTCTAATTAGGCCCAGCAACATTTTAGGAACATTTCAACTCCGTACTTTCAAAGATTTGAAGAGGGTCATTGAACAATACAACACAACATCTATAACTCAGGAGGCGTCAATGTGGCAGCTAAACCGTGCTGATGGTGTTGGGGGAAATGAGATGCCGTTGTGGCATGAGAGTCATTATGTAGCCACTTATTTGTTTTACAGGCTCTACCACCAGTCCATGAGCCAAGAGGCACAGGAAAACAAATGTCATGTATATATTTTAAAAAGGTTGTGGGGGCGCAAGGCTGAGCATTGGAGGCATTCTGTTCACAAGCCACTTCATACCTTGGAGCTGACCCAGAGTGCTGAATTAGTCAGTGTTTGGGAAAAACTTGTTTTCCACAACCAAAACCAAATAAAGGAGAGAGAGGAAAAACTCCTCACCTTAAGGACAGAAAGTTTATAATGGTGGCTTTTATTCCCCCTCTTTGCTGATATCCGCAGGCGGCTTGGAAGGAGCAATGGAGCGATCTCAATGGTAAACAACATCAGACATGTTTCTTCCCTACTTTGGGTAATGAGTTGTTTTCATCAAAGCTTGGCTTGTTTGATGAGACTAATGGTGAGTCCAAGCCCAGGAGGCTTTCTTCCTTTACAATGTGTTTCAAGAGTTTCCAGGAGTGTAACAATATAAGGAAAGTGCCCAGCACATGCTCTGCTTGCTGTCATATGTATTACACGCTGTTTCTCTCTGCCCTGCTCAGCTACTGGAAGGTGACTTTGGGAACTTTGTCACTGAGCTGTTGTTCTGTAGAGATGTTAAGACCTTGCGAACTCACTAGCTGGCTTTTATTAAAGAAGAGGAAGAAGAAGAAGAAGAAGAAGAAGGAGGAGGAGGAGGAGGAGGAGGAGGAGGAGGAGGAGGCGGCAGAGGGGAACTGAGGACACTTACATACAGTTCACCCTGAGTTCCTCGCTGTTCAAAGCAATTGTCTTTCATGGTTAAGGTTTTACACTGTTTACAGTGGATGTGTCTTGTAGTACAAAGCTGCAGGAAGGGCCATAGCACAGTGGCAGAGTGTTTGCCTTGCAAAGCAGAAGGTCCCAGGTTCAATCCCCAGCATCTCCAGGTGGAGTTGGGAGAGACTAACATCCTGGAGAACTACTCAGTATAGACAGAGCTAGATAGCCCAATGGTCTGACTCAGTATAAGGCGGGTTCCTACATTCCTATGTTCTGACTTCAATTTGCTTCTGTGCTCCCTCACTTGGATTGGAGTGGTGGAAATGCCAAGTTCTAGATTCCTTGTGATAATGCCCATCAAGTCCAGGAGAAAGACTTGTAGCAGTCCAGGGCCTGAATTAAACTAATCTCAGACATATGTTCCTAGAGATCTATCTTAATACTGTCTACTCCCTAGACTTCATGGTTTCGGGAAGAAGACTAGCCATGTTAGCTGTGTTCTACCTCTACCAACACACTTCTGAATGCTTCCTACACTTTGGTTGCTCTTCTTTGAAGTTTGGAAATTTAAACCTAGGCTTTATGTGGGGGTAGTGGAGATTAGTCACCTTCACCTGTGCTTACCTCTCAGGTAAAAGAGATACTCTCTGCTATGGTTCTCCCATGAAAGGAAGCACTGCACCTGATGAGGAGAAACGGACAAGGGGGCCTTGGATATTAAAAAAACAGATTTATTTATTTTTTTGAATTCTTATATTGTGGGGCACTACAGAGTTGGCCTCTACAATCTTCTCTCTATCTCTCTTGCAAAAGTTTGCTCAATCTCTTGTGAAGGACATCCTCCTGATGTCGCTTTCTCAATTTACAGATCTTGAGTTCTGCAACAGTATAATTCCTTGTGTCCTACTCCTCGTAATTATGAATCCCCCCCCCCCGCCAGCATTTATTGAGGGGGGGCACGTTTTCAGCAAGCCTTCTTTCACTCTCTAGAAAAAGAAAGAAAGTAGGCTTAGCCTACTTTCAAAGTGAATTTATCATTCCATTCCCCCCTTCTATCACTTCCACGCCCACTATCCCCTGCAGGATAAATCTGCAGAGTCAAAACAGTGAACATGTTGTATTTGTTACTGGCAAAATTTGGCATTGTTTAACCATGCTGTAAGCTCTTTTTTCTCTTTTGCTCCCTCTTTACCTCTTGCCTCCCCTCACTCTCCCCCACCCCTTTGGAAAACAAAGCTTTTGGGCCACAAGGAACGCTGGAGGGGATAGGGCATGACCTGTGTGAGGACTCTTTATGAAGCCAATGCTAAGGATGTGGGGCTGCCTTTACCCCATGATTGAAGTCTTTTTTATAAAGTTCGGAAGGTTAGAAAGAGCCCAGCAGAGAAAGCGACTGAATGAAAGACGGGCAGAAAGGAAGGAAGGGCGGAAGCTGAAGAGGAAGGGACACAGGAAAGACTCGCCGTGCCTAATTCTCTTTTAGATAGAGATATATATATACATAAAGACATCAATTGGGACATAGAGGAGCAGTGTCCTTAAGAAAACTCTTTCCTCTGAAATTAATTGGTATCATTCAGCTCTGTTTATCTCATGTCATGATGTCAGGCCTCTCCCTCAAGGGACTCTGCATTCTCCTTGTGCATTCACTATATTTAGCTCTGAGGGCTGCCTTTGACACCATGGGTAGGAAAGCTTCTTTTGGATAAGCTGGTTTAAATGAAAACTCCAGCCAGTACTCACCTTAAGATCCACATTGATGCAGGTGGATTCCCCCCCCCCATAGTTTCTAGACACCTTAATCTGTTGTAACAAAACCAACAAAAAGCCTTATGATACCTTAAAAACTAAAGCTGCATCCACACTATAAATTTAAAGCACTATTATAACACATTAACAGTTGTTGCTTCCCTGAAAGCATCCTGAACTGCAGTTAGTTAAGGGTGCTGAGAGTTGCGGCAAGAATCCCCATTCCCATCCTCTGCCCAGGGAACTCTGGGAATTGTAGCACTTTGAAGGTAATAGGGGGTCTCTTAACAACTGCCAGTGGCTTTAACAAGCTACAGTTCCCATGACTATTTCTGTGGGAATCCATGACTGTGAATAGTGCTCTTGCCTTGCTGGAAGTGTGATCATGCCTCATGCTTACATGGACAGAGATGTGTGGAAAGATGTGTGCGCATGGGACTGTGTGTACAGACCCTTTATTTCTGTGTGGCTGGAATATAGCCTGTTGCCCATTCCATGGTCCTGCTCACTTTTGCCTCTGGCCCCACCCACCACTGACATGTGGCCCCTGAGGGGAATTGTGTCCCTCAGGCTGGAAAACCTTTCCTGCTTCTAGAGATATATGGATCTATACATTCAAGACTAACACCCTCATAGACTTTATCTGGAAGGCAATGCTTAATTTCTATCTAGTTTGTGAATTTTCTTTTTAAAATCTCTCTGGCCCATGCCACATTCCTTAGGACACTTCCCCCTGTCCTATGCTGCTTGGTGGATTCCTAATCCATGATGTGTGTGGATTCTCTGTAGCACGTCTTGCACCTTCTCAGATTTTGCCTTTCCTTACTTCATCTGTCCCAGCATGATGTACTGGCACTGAAGCAGTTGCCAGGATGAAGCCCTGGTTACCTCTGGCACAAATTAAACCTGCCCTTGTTGTGCAGGAAGACAGTTATCTTCCAAGAGGGTACCATAACTCCTCCACGTACAGGATCCTTGCTACTGAAATAAGTCTGATTGTGAGTTACTTGTGCCACAGGACACTGTGTTAACTAAGGAAAGATTGAATCTGGATCTCCATATGCACACACCCCCCTACATAACACTGGTGTGAGGATGATTGAGAGGAATTGAATTTTTTTTTAGGAAACAGAGTCCATCTGGTCCAGCATCCTGTTCTCAGAGTAGCTGACCAGATGCCTATCGGAAGCCCATAAGGAGGACCTGGGCACAACAGCACTCTCCTCTCATGCAGTTTCCAGCAACCAGTATTCAGAAGCAATACTACCTCCAACAGTGGTGGCAGAATATAGTCACCATGGCTAGTAACCATTGGAAGCCTTATCCTCCATGAATTTGTCTAACCCTCTTTTGAAGCCATTCAAGTTGGTGGCCATGAGGAACTGAATTCCATAGTTTAAACTACGTGCTTTGTAAAGAAATACTTTCTTTTGTCTGTGCTGAATCTTCTAACCTTCATTTTTTTTTGACAATTGGCATTGTCAGTCTTCAAGTACAGTGGTACCTCGGGTTACATACGCTTCAGGTTACAGGCGCTTCAGGTTACAGACTCCGCTAACCCAGAAATAGTACCTCGAGTTAAGAACTTTGCTTCAGGATGAGAACAGAAATCGTGCGGCGGTGGCGCCGTGGCAGCAGGAAGCCCCATTAGCTAAAGTGGTACCTCAGGTTAAGAACAGTTTCAGGTTAAGGACAGAACTCCAGAACAAATTAAGTTCTTAACCTGAGGTATCACTGTACTGTGAAAGCAAGTGATGAGAAATCAAATAACGGACATGTGTGTGTGCTGAGAACCAGCCTTCAAAAATCACAGAATCTCTCAGTGGGGGGGAACCAATCTGGTCTATGTCTTCATTATGACAGACCTGTGCAGGAATTGTAACCCAAGTAGGGGTTGTCCATTTGTCTAGAGAATTTGGTTAGGGTTAAGATGTCTGCCACAGATAAACAGCATGTTCCTCATTTGGGGCATGGCTGGCATGAGCCAGTGTGGTGTAATGGTTAGAGTGCTGGACTAGGACCTGGGGTGCAGGGCTCAAATCCCCACTCAGCCATGAATCTCACTGGGTGACCTAGGGCCAGTCACCATCACTTAGCTTAACCTACCTCACAGGAGGTAGGTTGTGAGGATGTTGTGAGAATGAAATGGGGAGGAGGAGAATCATGTACGCCCCCTAGAGATCCTTGGAAGGTAAAGGTGGTATATAAAGGTAATAAATAATAACAATAATGAACGGCCACCCATGTGAATTGTAGGTATCAGAACGACCCATACAATACCCCAAAAAGCAATGGACAGACCACTCTCCAGCCAAGTCCTGTGAAAGAAGACTCATATGAATGTGATAGCTGGAAGACACCTCTGTTCTGCCTATTGCACCTCTGTCGAAAAGGCACAGAACCACAGCAAAATCAAATATAGCAAGGTAGGGATTTCTTGTGATTCTGCAGTTGGCTGGGGTTTTCAAAGAACCATTCAGTTGACAAGACAATGCATGAGAACAATGCCTAATTAAAATATTATTAGAGTATTAATAGCCTTCAAAGCCATGATGAACTTATTCAGCAGTACTCCACTGGTTAGTCAATTCATGCAGAACAGCAGAGGTGCACAGACTTGAATCTTGCGGATCAACCAACCAAAGATACACACTTTCCATTAAAAAATCGTTAGCCCAGGAATTTGTTTTGAGTATACAAAAACTGAACCTAGCTCACTGTCCTTCCACACACATATCTGTTCCAGATACCACACAGAGAGATCCTTCTTTATTTCAGAAGTATAATTTAATGGAAATTTATTTTGTTGTTGCCATTCTTAAAAAACTGAGTCTCAGAAATCTTTGCTGATCTACATCAAATCACTGAGAGCTGCCTCCTGGCCACTCTAAACTATTTAAATAATAATTTCCCATTCTTTCTTTTTTTTAAAGAAAGAACTGAATTTTCAATATTGGTTTCCGAGAAATGACTCGAGTGACTCAAGCCTGTCTATCCTCCTGAACACCTTCAGTAAGTTTCTGGAAATAAATTTAAACGAGGATTTAAGTCCAGGAAAGGCTTTTTCCATGAGTCTTTCCTCCCCTTCCATGCATACCCAGTGTATAATGATGCATTTAATTAATGTTAAATGTGCATAGAATTCTCCGGGCAACCAACCATATGATAACCACATTAACACCAGATGAGGTCAACATGTTTATTGTCACTGTAATGAATACCAAAGCAAATAAAAATTGTTGAGTTGTCACAAGAAAGTGATTGCATACTATAGTGCAGCATCATAACTAAAACAAGGGCGAAAAATCTGCTCACTTACTTCCTAACTGCGGGTATGATCCTGCCAACATGCAGCAGTCTTAAGCCCCATTTATTTCAACCTGCTTAAATCCCTCCCCGCTGAAATTAATGGGACTTAAAAGTGCCTGACTTTGGATGGATTGTGCACAGTCCCTTTTTAAAAAACAAAACAAAACACAAAATCCTTCGGATGAAAAGGGAAAGCGCACCAGTTAACAACATCCACATTATCCATTATTTTGACCCAAGGAAACACCTAAGCAAATAACTGGGAAGTGTCCCCTGGCAATCCATCAATTTTGTACAGTCAAAGACTTTTAGAAAAAAGCTGTATTAAACCAAACGTATTAATAAAACTAAAAAGGCATTTCAAATAGTGCTGAAAGACAGAGTCACATTAAGTCAGAAGGGAGCCAAGAACAGAAGTCCTATGCCCAACATTCCTTGCATCGCCTGAAGCAAACTTTTCCAAGAGTCAAATGCTTGCATTTTCCTTGTTAAGGAATGCCCCTGAACTAAGCTTTTCCTGGGGAGAGAGAGAGAGAGGGAGAGAGAACGAGAGAGCAAGAGCCCTTATTGAAAAGATTATCTTTGCCATTAATAATCCCCATGTAACCGTTCCTTATTAGTAAACCTCATGGCAAAACCTGACATATTTACTGCTTGTAGTAAACTTTATGTATCTGCAACAATATTCATAATCAAGAGCCGGTGACCACAGCAAATCGTTCGAGCCTTGCAAATGATCAAGTGAAAGCTAAATTGTACTGAAAAGACCAGCGTCCTGACAAGTCTGAAACCTTTTCCACACACCAGAAAAAGAGACCTTTTTCCTAAGATGAAAAAAGTATGTTGGAAGGACTGGAAACATAAGAATACATATATATATATTCTATCCCCCCCCCCAAAAAAAGAAAAAACCCACCCTGATATCACAGGCTGAGCTGAGACAGAAACCTGATCTTTGTACATGAATGGGCAACATTTGGGTCTGTTTTATGTGAATTGCTCCAAGCTGTTTTGGTTAGAAATGTATAGATTTTAAGGTAAGGCAAACCATATTGGCAGTCTAAGTCATATACACTTTTGGAACACAGTCCCCCCGTTCCTTTTCATCTACCAAAGGTAGGGTCTGATACTTTGCTTTCTTTCCTGGGTAAGTTCATTGTCTTTTAAGATGGAGCTGCAAGGGGGACGAGGCATACTGTTCATTTTGGTCATCTTTTCCGCACTGTAGGTTGTATGTAATTTTCTCTCTGATTTCTTTCATTTGTTAAAAAGATCAAGTGACAGTGATTTTGTTTTTATGGTGGTGTTTATGGTTTCCTCTCCCCCCGCCTTTTAAAGCTAACTTAATAATTTGATGGCTTTTTCTCTGACTAGTGAATAATCATGTGGGGGAAGATCACTATTCAAAATAATATTTGCAGGGAAGACAAGGGAGTCTCATACACCATCTGTTTCGCTTGCCTTTTGATCTGAACCGATCAAGACATCGGTGCAATTGAAATAATAATTAAATGCAATTCAAGGCATTTTTAATTTAGGGATAGAGTACAATTCTTTAAAAGCTGACTAAAATTTGGGTATTTTCAGGGCCATTTATCTTTAAATGAGATTGTGGAATTAAAAATACAATGTATGAAAAAATATGTAAATCGAACGGTTTACAAGGCACAGAGTGGCTGCCCATTCTCATTGCTAATAGGAGCAAGGGTTCAAGATTCAAATAGTTAGTGTTTAACCACCAAGACAAATATTTGGCTTTCTTTCGTGTGGCCCATTTTGCTGATTAAAAATTGGCAACAATGAAGAATACGTGTTACTTGTCATCTAATTAACCCTCTGCTCATGCACACAAAAAACCTCACACTTGATATAATTAAAAATAATAACATTCTAAGTATATACACTAAGATATTATCCATCAACATAAATTTATGCTGGTGCTTATGTATTATCACTTATTAATCATGCATTCTTGTTTGCCAGTTTTGTGTGGGAGCATCTGAGTAGTTGCATATTTTACTTATGGTTTGGATATAAATACGTGCATGCATATCTATTGCTTTGCATTGAAGTCTACATAAATAATTGTGAAAATTCACATACTGTTTTGCATTTTATTGTTCATCTTTTTCCTCTTTTGATTTTTATGTAGGTCAGAGTAATTTACACCTTATATTAAAACCAATGTTTTTATGTTGTTATCATTCCTCTCACTTTATTTGGTATTCCTATTTTTGTTTCTCTGCTGTCTATTTTTTGTTTTGTCCATTTTTAACAATGAAAGAGCCTTTATCGATGTCTTTTCTCTATGTATGCAAAGCATTCATGTCTTGGTACCCAAAATCTTGTAGCTAGTATGATCAAAATTAGTCTCTGAGCAGTGTGAATTCCACATGTTAAAAAAAGGGTAATTATTTGCTCTCCCTACTAAGGAGAATAACTTTTGCCACTTTCCTGCTTTAAAAATATAATTTAATGATTTTGAGTTTGAAATAGTGGATTTCTTTGGAAGTTGTAATATATGTTTTGAAGATGCAAATGTAAGCTTGATTCAGGCATCATTAGTACACAGAACACAAAGAAGTTTAATTCGTCATAATATTTTTAGGAGTATAAATTTGTTGTCATTGCACAAGCTTGTTTGTACGTGTAGTTAACACAGCCTTAAGACAGGTTATTAAACTGCTAGTGTTGGCTTCTAGGAAGGAAAAGAAAGCTTTTATATCCAAGCCTAAGGACAAAGGGGGTTCTTAATAATAAGCAAAGGGAAAATTGTAAAATGTTTTCTTTAAATTAAAAATCAAATTGAATTGTTTTAATGAATATCCAAAGTCAGGAGAGTAACTTCAGCTTTGGCTTCACTACAACTCTAAGAAAATTTGCTTTGTGGTTTCCCTTGTGAGATCAAAAGAATCTAATTAACTTTTCTAGAAGGTAAACAAACTTGTAACTTGAAATATCCTCCTGAATTATCAGGGCAGTAGAGTCAGGGCCTCTGTGTGTTGTGTCTTTTGCTTTTTTATTTCGTAGACATTTTCCATATTGTGCAGGAAAAAAGAAAGAAACCCTTTTTTTCTTGCTTGCTTGCTTTTTTTCTTTGCTTTTTTCTGTGGCGGGGGGACATGAGAGGTGAGCTCTATTCTAGGTTGTGGCTGCTTAATCCCAATGGAATATTTAGATGCAATAGCTGCAAAACTGCTAAGCTGAAACCATTTGGAATATTAATAGAGTATTGTTCTCTTAAGATGGATTTGTTCTCCTAAATCAACTTTAAGTCGAGTCTCTTTAGGATAGAAATGTGCAACAGGGAGTGTGGGAAAGTTGGATATGCAGATGCAGATGATGGGGAGGGCAGATGAGATAAGGGACTTCTCTATGAACCCCAGGTGCTGAACAACTTGGTGGTTTGCTTTGGGTTTTTTTGATGAAGAAGGGGGAGTCAAGCAGCAGTTCTCTGTATTCTTTCTAGCCAACTAAAAGTCATCCAAAGAAGGAAAGCTGGAGGATGGACTGGAATTGAACACAGTAAGCCTGAAACTTGCACACATTTACCTTGTGTGCATTCAGCCTTAGGTGCACGGCAAAAATTGTAAATAAATAAATGGGGGCAGAAAGAGGGGGTCTGGGGAAAATGACTTTGGCAATCCCGCCTGCCGTTGAACCCAATGGGTTTTGACTATACACGGTTTTGGCTTTAGGCGAGATTCCTGGAATGTAACTTCTGCATAAATTGTGGGCTTACTGTATAATTCCCCCCAATACCATTCCACATTTTCAGTAGTTTCACATCAGCTATGCATATGTTTCCTGGTTCCATGGATGATTCAGTGTGCAGATTGTGTGGGCCGTCCTAGTATTCGAAGCCCTTATTCTTCCAAAGACTTTCAAACATTCACAAAAATGAGAGGCAGTCATGGGTTTAGCCATGAAACAACAGCTGATGGGAACTGTGCGAATCACCTCCATGTTCTCTGTATCTTTCTGAAGACAGAAGTACGTGCTCTATGCATATGCACGTGGCAAAAGCCAATGGCTACTTGCAGCTTCAAAGGGAGATTTGGAATGGTAACACTGTGTCGGGGGGGGGGAGGGAGAGACTTAACCCTTCCCCGCTTGCTGTTTCTCCAGTCCAAGTCGACCCTTCACACCCAGCCATTTCCTCCCCAGTAGAGTTTCATATGAGTCTTTTGAGAGTCAAGTGCACATTTCGTGCTCTGACTGGGATATGGTGAGTGGCTGGAATGGCTTTGACAGGTTACCCAGAGTGATGAAGCAACAGGCAAGGAAACAGGTTAAGCATTCCCTTCCCCTTACTCTCCCACCGCTTCAAATCCTGACGTTGCTTACCCTAGAGAAAATCAGCCCTTTGGGATTTTATTACACATAATCTGTGCACGGTATGTAGTTATGGTTCTGATGTTAAACAAAACAAAATAAAAACCACTCCCATTTTCCTATCTAGATAGTTCAGTGGTAGAGTTCAGATGTTGCGCACATAAGATTTCAGATGGAGCCTGTGACATTTCCAAATAGGTCTTGGGTGGGGTGCCTTTCTGAAACCCTAAAGAGCTGCTGCAAGTCAGTGAATTGAGCTTGATAGACCACCGGCCTGGCTCAATGTATAGCAACTTCCTAGGTCCCTGATAAAATCCTGAATAAAATTAATGCTGGGATCAGGCAGGGCCAATCCTACCATTAAGCAAAATGAGGCAACCACATCAGGCTGCAGATTTGGGCTTTCAGCAGCAAATTATTAATTACTTAAGTTGTAATCCTAACCCAATTTACCTGGAAGTTAGTCCAATTTAATTCAATAGGACTTTTGTCTGGGCAGACATGGTTAGGCTTGTGCTTTTAGTCTGCTGTTATGGTATTTTTGCTGCCAGGGAGGGGGAACGTGCCTGTAGGATTGCCCATTTTGTGTGCCAAAAAAAAGTTGACTGGCCTTGGCTATTATGCACCTTGACTTGGCAACGCAGGGAGGGCTATTTTCTGCTCTACCTCAGGCAGCAAAATGTCTAAGAGCAGGATTCAAATAACTGTCAAATTCTCTGCACCTCTATGGGGACTTTAGGCTTGTATTTTTAAAAGCAGTAGTCACCATGCCACATGGCAAACTGCATTTGAAATGGAAAAGACTCCTCAAAACAACTTTGTGACCTGGGATGGGGACCTACTGTTTTGAAAACAACCACTGAGCAGCCTGGTGCACCTGAAAGTAAATCTTTTGATCTCAGTCTAAATTTCCTGGCTCAAAAACATAGAAATTTGAGGGGGGAGAATGTCCAGCTCCCAGTGGGTTTCAATGATTTCAATACCAAAGCATTAAAGGTAAAGGTAAAGGGACCCCTGACCGTTAGGTCCAGTCGCAAACAACTCTGGGGTTGCGGCACACATCTTGCTTTACTGGCCGAGGGAGCCGGAGTACAGCTTCCGGGTCATGTGGCCAGCATGACTAAGCCACTTCTGGCAAACCAGAGCAGCATACAGAAACGCTGTTTACCTTCCCACCGGAGCATTACTTAAATCCAAATCATTGTGCTCAGAAATGAGCATTGGATTGGTTTGTGAGTGATGTGATTCGTTTTTTAACTGTAGTATGTCGAAAGAAAGAAAGAAAGAAAGAAAGAAAGAAAGAAAGAAAGAAAGAAAGAAAGAAAGAAAGAAAGAAAGAAAGAAAGAAAGTGTACCCTGCCCATCTGGCTGGGTTTCCCCAGCCGCTCTGGGCGGCTTCCAACAAAATAGTAAAATACAGTAGTCCATCAAACATTAAAAGCTTCCCTAAACAGGGCTGCCTTCAGATGTCTTCTAAAAGTCTTGTAGTTGTTGTTCTCTTTGACATCTGGTGGGAGGGCATTCCACCACCGAGAAGGCCCTCTGCCTGGTTCCCTGTAACTTGACTTCTCACAGTGAGAGAACCGCCAGAAGGCCCTCGGAGCTGGACCTCAGTGTCCGAGTAGAATGATGGGGGTGGAGACGCTCCTTCAGGTATATTGGAAGAACTGAAAATTGAAATTATAACTTCATGACTTAATTTCAAGATCACTATGGAATAGAAGTTAATATTTAATCTAGGACATCAGGAATTACAAGTGATTCTGGATTTATAGCTTTATGGAAAAGCCAGTGAAGCTGAAGCAGAACTGAGATGCAAGTTGTGAACCCTCAAAAAAAAATTGGGGGGGATGATGATTCACTGGCTTTCCCCAATTAGAGTTTCGGATTTTCTAATGCCCCAAACTTTAGTTTGCAAGATCCTCCTGCCTTAACTATAAAATTGGATAATAGCAGCTTATGCTATCTTTCAGTCTAGTCCTAAAATGAACTGCTGGAATTTAGAAGAGAATTAAATAAGTTTAAAAGTAAAGTGTTTTATTAAAATGATGGTTCTGGACTCTACATAGTTTGTTCCTTGAATCTGCCTGTCAAATATCTTTTAAAATCGTCTTCTCCTTTCTGATAGATGGGGTACCCTTTTCAACTAGGGACACAAGTCTTGTTCAGTCACTAGAGGACAGCTGTAGAGGCCTGTTTAATTGGGGTGGGGCATGATTTTCCTGCAGACTGCTAAAATAGCCTGGGTGTGGGCAGCTTGCATTTCTTTAATTAAAATATCTGGAGATCCAGAAAGTGTTTTCTCAGTTATGAAAATGCTGATTCTCAGCATCATAGTATTTCAGTCCTCACCCAGAAGCCATATTTGGGCTTCCCATATATCGGGAGACATTGTTGCTTCCTAAGCATGGCTCCCCATTTCAGAGAATTGCATTTCTGAAGAAGACCATGATGCTCTGCAAAGCTTCACAGAATATTCACATTTACTTCACATTGCCACCTGTGTTGTAATGTTTGACCTCATATTGTTTGACCTAAAGCAGATCAAGTTCAAGAAAGCTTCACATACACGTACAGACCTTTGTGGTATATTCTGAGCATTTCAGTTGCCAAATAATGCCACTGACAAATTAGAGGTCAAAACTGCATTGAGAGTGCTCCAGTTATATTATATTTAATCCCCATGATTGTGCTGCTCTCAGCATTACCCTGTGCTGGTCCTCCTGAGGTCTTCTCTTTGACAGGAGCGCTACCAAAATAGAGTTTTCCCCCATCATATTCTTTGCTTTGAAGACATTAGGCAAGATTCCACTTTTCCTCTCTCTCCTCCCCCTGGATGCCCCCCATACCACCTAAATCTTCTGGGGGGGGGGTGTTAGTGAATACCCAGAACAGGTTCATACCCTCCAAGTGTCCCTATTTTCCAGGGATGCCCCTGATTTAGAGAAGCCGTCCTGGTTTCTGATTTGATCCTGGAATGTCCCACTTTTCCTTAGCATGTCCCTATTTTCATTGGAGAAATGTCAGAGGGTATGCAGTTATCTGACACACACCCCCCAAGCTGCCTGAAGGCAATCCTGCAAAGGGAAGTTTTTTAAATGTTTAATGTTTAATTATGTTTTTATTTATGTAGGAAGCTGCCCAGAGTGGCTGGGACAACCCAGTAAGATGTGTGGGGTATAAATAGTAAAATTATCATTATGGAATGGGACGTCCCTATTTTCATCGGAGAAATGTTGGAGGGTATGCATGTTTAGGGGGTGAGCAGGGGGGGGCACACAGGGGAAGGTGAGAGGGGGAAAGTCTAGTTGCTCAAGCAGACCCCATTCTATGCACACATAACTCATGCATAGGTGCACACATACCCTACGCTGGATTCCACCCATTCTTTATTGTGCTTCCATTCTCAACAAAGCCAAAACAGGAGTGTAGCGGATACCAGGTAAATTCAATTTCAGTCATGTCGTATGTGTGATCCTAAGCACTCTTCAATCAAAGTAAATGCCATTGAAATAAGTGGCATTTGGTTTCAAATAAATGTGGTTAGGAGTGCAGTGCTTGCTGGTAGTGCATTTGACAACTGTGCACTAATGCACAAGCACAAACATCTAGGAAAGTAGATACTTGGACAATGTATGTACTTCCCCTCTCTCTTTGTTACAATGGCACTACATGCGTGTTGACTAGGTGGGCGCCACTGTATGCTCACCATGCCTCACAGGGCAGATGGGATAGGCCAGGGACTACTATGGTCGAAGGCACAAAAGTGTACAAACTGTGAGAGATGGGTGTGCTCCAAATATACATCTGCCCCTATTCAAAACCTCCCTCTGGATGCACCCAAAGGTTCCATGATATCTGCATGGTAGAAATGACATTGCTTCACCGCTATGGTGATAGAACATGGTTGAATGGGTCAACACAGACTGGTTTACTCCATGCAATTTCCAAACACGTGGTTTGATTCTCCAGCAGCAAACACAACACCAAACAGAGCTTACAAGCTCAGTTGTTCCCCCAGCTGACTTCTAAATGGCGATATGGATTTCACAAGGGTGACATTCCCCACATCCTCAGGGGGGAACCTGTTTTTTATTCACACGACGAGGATGAATATGAATACAGGCTTGATTCTTACAAAAATCATGCTGTTCATGAATATCATTGTTCATAAATTGGCCTCGAAGCTTCAGCAGCAAAATAAGAAAACTTGGTGGTAATGGTGAAGATAATGTAATAACAACGATGATGATGGAGAAATGTCATAAATATGTTCGGTCTTCATTACACATCCTAAATCCCAAATTAAATGCCTCAAGAACAAAAGTATTACTTAAATCCCAATTTCCTTTATAAATCTCATGAACCTCTCCCTTTTTTTCTGGATATCTGCTTTCAAATGCTGCTTCAGTGCCCTTTGCCATAGCATGCATGAAACAGCTGCACTGCGGTCTTAATCAGAAGAACAAAGATCCCATGCAAGCCTCTTACTGGGAATACCCTAGCGGAGCTTTACTAAGTATCAAATCTACTGAGTCAGGAACAGCCATTTGCTTGCATTGAGGAATCATGGGAAGCAAAGCTGTGGGCCTTCTCCTACAGAGCACAGAGCATTTATTCAAACTGGCCAGGCCTAATTTGGTGTTTCGGCTGCTTCCACTTGAAAAATAGTCACTGCCGCTTGACTCAACTGCTGAAGAAACAAGATCTGAGGGGCTGAACAGTGATATAAGCCAAATAAGTCTTTTCGTATTTGCAAATACTACGTTGATTAATTTTAGCTTAGGTAGAACACATAGCTACTGTTTTACTTATTGTCACTCATTAGCTACTCCTTATTCATGTAAGTAGCAGGAAATCAAGGATGCTAGCACTCACTGCGTCGTCTTCTGTCTTTGTGTGGCAATTCCCCTCCTGTAGAGAGGTAAATGTGCAAAGCTCCTTGTGTGTGTGCATGCAGAAAGTGTGGTTCTTAATAAAGAAAGGCATAGCAGCTCCTTTCACCATGGAGAGTCAAAAGAAACCTAGATGTGATTATGCAAAACTGATCGCAAGAATTCTAATTTGCTAATGAAAGTTAACTTTCCCCATCGTTTTGCTGGCTTTTGATAACCAGAGATACAGTGGTATTAAGGGCTAGGGTTTTAATATTTGTCAGGGTTATTAATTTATTTTATTGGTTTTAACACATTTAACAAATCCTTGGCATAAAGCTGGTTATACACCCTGTAGATAAAAGCACAAAGCTAGATTATGGAGCAGAGTAGTTTTAAAGGGAAATGAACATGCACCCAATGTAATCAAATCTCTGCCATTCACAGACATCCACCTCATGCTAGTCCACTCCTTCTGGGACCATCCTAGATCATGCAATGGGTATTAGAATGAACCTGCAAAAAAGGTACCTTTAAAAACAAAAGTATACAGTTTCATTCATTTCTTGCATTTGGGATTTAGCATCATATACAGATGGGGGAGAAAGTTGATTTGGTTCTCACTTAAAGGTGAATCTACTTAATTTGGGCTTTCCAAAACAAAACACAGACCAAAACACAACCATCCTTCACACTTCTCTGAATTTTGCAGTGCTGTTTTCCATCAAAGTTATGAAAACAAGAATGTGTATACTAGGATCAGGTGTGCATTAAAATGCTTTTATTGGAGAAAACAACCTTTAAAATGCATTCTATCTGGGTGAGTTGCTTTGCAGAAATGTGTGTGCAAGGCAAAATCATGTGCAAGCCTTTGCATATTAGAGGAAAGTCACAGATAAATTTTCATTAGGATATAAAAAAAAATTGCAAACTGATATGGGACAGTACAGAACTGAAGTTAAGATTGTCATAATGAGAAACATTGGGAGAAACTTAAATAGGCAGATTCAGCCAGGAAAAGCAAGCATCAGTATAGGAGCTTCCAGAGTACAAGCATGAAGTCTGTGACAGCAGAAAGAATCTCAGTTGCTTGTAACAGAAAAAATTACATAGATCACCAGTTGCACCAAGTGTATAACTGACTTAAGAATTTTCACCAGTCATCCGTTAAGTAGCTATTGTTACTGATATAACTGTAGTGCTCAGATAAGAAATATAAAAATGTATGTCTGCTGCATCCCAAATCTACAGAACTAGGTGCATCACAACTGGATCGAACACTACACAATAGGTTAACCTGGAACAAATACAAAATAAAAAAATTCCTTCCAGTAGCACCTTAGAGACCAACTAAGTTTGTTATTGGTATGAGCTTTCGTGTGCATGCACACTTCTTCAGAATACACACGAAAGCTCATACCAATAACAAACTTAGTTGGTCTCTAAGGTGCTACTGGAAGGAATTTTTTTATTTTGTTTCGACTACGACAGACCAACATGGCTACCTACCTGTAACTGGAACAAATACGACACCCTGGTTCTTGTTTCAGGATCAATGATAAGAATAAAAATTTTCATTCCCCAATTTTGTCTCCATGGTATCCAGAATTAAAATGGCCGGCCTACAGATTTAAGATGTGTTTGTTATTTAACTGCTCCAAAACAAAAGGAGCTTTCATGTCTTGTAAGGAAGAACATAGGAAAACAGGGGAAGGTTCGAGCAGGGAGACTCATCAGCAGATGCACTGCACAAGGATTTCTGCTTACAAAATGGGGCTTTCTGAGCTCTCCCCTCCCACCCCACCCCCACACACCCGGAATTGAGTTGGAAAGTTGGGACAACCCCCAGAACAGTGTGGGGAAGAAACCAAAATGCTTGCGCTTGCGATCACCGTAGAGTGGCACTGAATTCCTCCCATAGGAAACTGCTTTATACAAAATCAGACCTTTGGTCCATCTAACTATTGTTGACACTGAATGGCTACATCGCTTTGGGGTTTCAGACAGGGGACATTCCCAGGCCTACCTGTAGATGTCAGAAACTGCTCCTGGGACCTTCTGCATACAAATCAGATGCTCTGCCAGTGAGCTACAACCCTTCCCAGATGACATATTTTAAGTGAATGTGATCGTGCGAACATTAGCGCCAACAAAGAAATAATCATTGCCTTAAGATTCTTAAATTTAGATTTATTTATTTTTTGCTGGAGTTGTAGACAAATGAATCTTCTTATTGCTCCCTTTTTTAATTTGTACCGTTCAGTCATGTTTGCATTCCATATTAAGTCAGATGACAATGACCATTTTGGAATCAAATTTAATTAGTCCCAGCCAAATCAGTTCCATCTACTACAATATATGAAATGATTCTGGTGAGGTTGCTGAACCAAACTCATGAAGTGCCAAATGCTAGATTCCAATGGCTTCAGTGGGAGCTAAAAGTATTCAACAGCACCTCAGAGAATCAGTTCCAGATTTATGAGTTGCTACTCACACCGGCCTCAAGAACCCTGTTCATAGTTGCTATTAAACTACTTCTTATATTTAGCATTTGCCCCAGAAAATCTCTCCGTGCCCTTTGCCAACTATACCTGCCATTCAAATGAATGGTGAAGCTGAGCTCTGTAAACATTGCTTACTTCATGCAACCTTGGGGGACCAGAGAAACTTCGGGTTCTGTCAAAAGTTGAACAACATGCCTATGGTCCCATTATTCTGAAAAAGCCCTGTAAATTGCTTCACACTTGTCTCATTGCTCTGGTAACAATATAGTGCTGCAGGTATATGGTGGTGGGCTGATGTTGCCAAGTGCCAG
The DNA here is from genome assembly GCF_964188305.1 of Podarcis bocagei. Taxonomy (NCBI): domain Eukaryota; kingdom Metazoa; phylum Chordata; class Lepidosauria; order Squamata; family Lacertidae; genus Podarcis; species Podarcis bocagei. Next base: position 54,776,619 of record NC_138125.1, read on the forward strand.
TGCTACTTCGGTGGAATTAAATTCTTATGTCATAGTTTTGCTGAACAAATGTGGACCAGGCTTTGGTTTCTCATTGGGAACTTTTAAGAGCACTATTTAAATGTGCTGTGGAAGTTATTCTTTAGCGTTCCACAAGCATTTATGAGCCCACTCAACTTTAGCCATGGGCAATCTCACAGTTTCCAGTGGAACTGCTGACATCAGTGAAATCGCGCCCACGCCTCCGGGACCCATTTTCACAACCCCTGACTCTATGACAACTGCTGCTGTCTCCTTGAAACCACTGTGTACATGCTGGCTTCCAGATGCAACAACAACAACAAAAGCTATGGCATATTAAGCTTTTAAAATAAGAGACAAAGTGTATAATTTATTGCAATGCTCTAAAAAGCAGGATCAAGAATAAGAGTATGGCTGAAATCCAATGCTGCTGTTCCACATGTGGAATGGCTTTTGATCTACAGCAGCCTACGTCAGCCTGGGCCCTCCAGATGTTTTGGACTACAACTCCCATCAGCCTCAGCCTCACAGCCATGTTGTGTGACTGGGACTGATGGGAGTCAAAGTCTAAACTATCTGGAGGGTTTCGGATCAGGAAAGGAGGCACTGACATAAGAGGCACACACACACACACACACACACACACACCCCTCCCAATCTTCCACTGTAGCCTCTTCTCTTCTATTAGGAGATGCCTCCACTGGATCAAAAGCTATAACACAGGCATTCCCAAACTCGGCCCTCCAGCTGTTTTGGGACTATAATTCCCATCATCCCTGACCACTGGTCCTGTTAGCTAGGGATGTTGGGAGTTGTAGTCCCAAAACATCTGGAGGGCCAAGTTTGGGGATGCCTGCTATAATGCAAGAAAATTGGCAGCAGAGGATTCCATCCCTGATTTGCAGATTGCATTTGCATTGGTCACTGAGTTGAGCACTGCCTTTTTTGTGTTACATTGGCTCCCTGCCCATAACAAGTTGCTCGTATCTGGGCACCACCATGTGCATGATTTGTGTTTCCTGCACAGAGTGGTGAGATGTTACATTCCACTACAAACCACTACAGAGGCCTAGTATGAATTTGCTTTTACACATGATGAAAGTATGAGACACAAGCAGGATCTGCTATGAAGGCCTGGCCAGCCCTTTCAGCAGCAAGCATTGTCCATTTCAATCCATTTGAAAATAGATTGAGATTGTTTCAGCGCTAAGACCTCTCATCGTTTGCTTTGCTAGATAAAACTGTAGGAGGTTTTGGTTAACAAGTGCCAGCTACCCTGAGGGAAACTTCAAAGGAAACCATCTATTGAATGATTTGATTAGTCTTCCATGCCATACTCATGTTGGATGACCAATTTGCACACCAGGACCACTATGAATGAAGACTGTTGGGTTATTAATGCCTTGAATATTCCCTTTGCTAAATATCTGTCACTATTTTTGCCCTGCCTCATTTTCACCATCCTCACATAAGCAAGCATCAGATTAAGTATCTGTGACTCCACTTTTGTATATAGGATTTAGATTCCTAAGCAGCTTGGTTTTAATTTTAAAAATACTATAAAGTTCTGGTGTGATTCTCCACAAAGTCCAGCACTTCCTATTGTCTGTGGAGTCTGAATCAGCCCCAGGTCAAAGTAAGAAGCTGGGCAGAGGAGAGAATGAGTACCTCTTAGTAGGTAAAACGGATTGGTCTTGCTCTCTTTGTCTGGGATAGAATGTTGCACTAGGAATGAGGAAGAAATTCAGTTCACATTTAAGGCCAAATTTCTCAAATTCACACTTTCTGAAACAACATGAGAACTGAAAAACAGCCATCCTTTGAAATGTGCACTTATCCAAAGTTTGTGATGCAGCTCTCCAACCAATGTTTCCAATAATGCATATATTAGGGGAAAACATGAATAAAAATGAATAAGTGAAAACTGCATGCAAAGATGCATTATATTAGGAGAAAATGCTTGCAAAAATGTGTGCATTAGGAGAAATACACATGAAAATAATGGATTTTCCTGATGGTTATGGGGGGGGCACAATACAAATTGCTATAGAAATGCGGAGAATTGAATTTAAGATTGGAAAAGTGAGAAACTGAAAGAACCGAAAGTGACAGATCCTTCCATCCTTAGCTGTCATTGTAAAGATGCAAAGTACAAAGCTAGCACTGACAATGTGTTGTGTTGCTTCTTAGCATCCAGATTCCACTAATTACTGAGAAATGGGTTGGGCTCCCAATATTTTTCAAACCTATTTTTGTTGTTGTGCAAGTCCATCTTTGAAGCAGTCCCTCAAAAGTGTTCAAATGTTCTGCTGTTAAATTTGTATCAGCATCTGCAAGAGGCTTGTGGCTGCCATTCAGATGAACACCAACATCAAAAGTTCTAATCTGGTTCTGATGACTTTCTTCAAATGCCAAGTTAAACAGGAGTGGGGAGTGTGAATCACCTTGCATTGACCCCCAAATCTATTTAAATATTCCCTTGGCAATCCCCAGGGTAGAGAACAGGACAACACAACAGTGTCTCTAAGCACTTAAGGACAAATTACTAGAGTTGCTTAGTAAGTGAGAAGGAATTGGCCATTCAAATGACTCTTAGGACCTGAATATACTATCCATCCCTCATGCCCTTTTGACATGGGCATAACTTCCTTCACCAGTGGAATTAGTGCTGTGTAAGAGAGATCAGAGTACCGTTCATAGTTTCATACCATCTGGCTAAACAAAAGGAAAGATCATCAGAGACATTATATCTCTCTGATAGCTAGTTGCTGGGAAGCAAAAACAGGAAGGGTTGCTGCCTTCAGCGTGCTGCTTGTAGGCTTCCTGGTGGAATCTGACTGGCTGCTATGAAGAACAAGATTCTGGATTCATTGGACCTTTGGTCTTATCAAGCAGGACTTTTCTGATGTTCATATAATGGTTCCCATTAAACAAACCAATTTTTAAAGAGAGCAAGAGATGCTTGTCAGAGTGTTGCTGGAATAAGGTTCTGATTGTACATGTATAAGTGGGTATATTATTTTAAATCCTCAGATGGATTTAACTCCTGGCTCCCTTTTCCCTCCAGGAAACAACTAATTGAATTAGGTTTTCCTTTGTATGTTAGCATTAACTGAACTCCTTTCCCCACTTCTAGTTACAGGTAGGTAGCCGTGTTGGTCTGCCGTAGTCGAAACAAAATAAAAAAAATCCTTCCAGGAGCATCTTAGAGACCAACTAGGTTCGTTATTGGTATGCGCTTTCGTGTGCATGCACACTTCTTCAGGTATCCCCACTCACAAACATACAGCTTTCCTGTCAGATCCCTTTGGAGAGTGACTGGTCATTTGGTTCATGGTCACATATCCCAATCAGTAAATTTCTCCTGAATGATTTTTTTTTTTTTAGTCGCCAAGAAAAAGAGTGCCAATAAAGGGTGCATACTTCACAGAGCAGAAGCTGATAAATTTATTGCAGAACGATTCACAGCTGCAAAGCATAGCACAGTCATGCAAATCAATGCGAAAGGTTAATATGAAAGGTTAAGGAACTTGAATCTGGCTGATTTATGGCCTCTTGGCTCACTTTTATCCTAACCACGGCTTTGCAACTGCAGTCAGGAGCGGTGGAAAAAAAAAATTAGTATTAAAGGCATTATCCCCCTAACTATAAAACAAAAACTCCCAAATGACCAGTGAGCTCCAGGAGCATGGCACCTATATAGAAAGGCAAAGTCTTTTCTTCTTAGGACCAAGCTAGTTCTCATTGTTTCTCCAAGTTCTTTTTTCAAAAATCTAGACAGCATTTCACACATTTGGTAATTTCTTATGAGGTTATTAATTATCTAGTTTGGAGTATGCCCTGAGATACTGTTGTTGTTGTTGTTGTTTGTCAGTTATCACTTTTTATTATGATTATGTTTATTGTACAGTGGTGTCTTTTATTAGTAGTATTTTTACTGGCCAACACAGTGGTAAATTTTGAGAGCGTGCCATGAGGCATAACCTCCTTTATTAGTACTTAAATGTTGCAGCCAGTGTGGGATAGTGGTTGGCGTACTGAAGTAGGACCAGAGTTTAAATCTCCACTCAGCCACAAACCTCACCCACAAACCCTGGGTCAGCCACGATCTCAGCTTAACCTACCTCACAGGGTTGTGGTGAGGATAAAAAGTGGGGTGCCTTGAGTTCCTTGGTATATAAATGCAATAAATAACATACATTGGATTGATGTTAATTATGCCACTGATCAGAATAATGTTTAGTTTCTACCTCAAAGACCTAGGTTTGTAATGTTCACGATAGCAATCAGTGGAGAGGCAGCCAGTTGATAGGGAGTCACAACTTATACCAGGCTTTTTGTTGACAGGATAGAACAAAGGATTCCTTGAGGAACCAAGCCCCACAAAAATCACTCAAGTCTTGACAACACTGAACTGACAACAGCAAATCAGCCACTTCTGCTATCCTGTGCAGATTCAGTAGTCCAGGTCCCTGTGGTTTTCTGTTTAAAGCTGAATATGTAATGCCCAGCATTCACACACTAGTATACAGAGCCGTCTTTCCTATTGGGCTTACTGGCGCATTGTGCCAGGGCGCTGGCCTCTCAGGAGCACCCCAGTGAGTGGGGGAGCTGCGCGGCTTTGCCAGTGGCCTCCCCTTTCCCTGCACACCCACCAACTGTGCTCTGTCAACCATATGGCTGGTGGGCGTGCAGCTTCCCTCCCAAGCCTCCGCAGGAGGAGAGCGATCCCTGCAGAGGCTTGGGAAAAGGTCAACAGCTCTGGGAAACGGGGGGGGGGGCGCGGAGGGATCTTTGCACCACAGCACCGGATATGCTTAAGACGGCCCTGCTAGTATAGCTTGGTAATGGTTCCTAACATTTATGAGCAGATTAGAGCTACATCTTCACAGGTTCATGACTTCATCTGCATGAGACAAAACCCATGGGTTGACCTTGCTTGAGTTTCAGGTGTGCCCAGATGTCCATCTGGCCTTGGTGAAGCTCCCTATGCCATGCATCCATCTGTGGTCAGGAGAGGGCAATCACAATGTTGGTCACATTTCTATCAGAGGAGGGTTGCCAGGTTGTTCCTATACAGTCTGTCCCACAGCTTTTTCTACCAGTTCATCCCACAGCAGATGAAGGACATGTCTGTGCAGTCACTTCTCCTGCTGTTTATGCTCCAGCGACAAATTTGAATGGGTTTCATCCCCATCTGCCATGCAACAGGAAAGGTGCCGGGTGCTTCTAGATGGGTGTTTATTTTAAGATGGGTGCTACTCATGCATACAAGTTTTTCGCAGGCTCCATATGGCATCAAGAGCATTAAAATGCCAGCCCATGTTTTCCCCCAATGAATCCAGATTTACCATTTCCAGAGGAAAGCCAAGAAAGTTGTTTTCTTGTTAAGGCTGTTGCCAATAATCCATTTGTGATACCTGAATGGCCCGTTTACAGTATTAAGCTCCCGTCTGTATTAAGCTCCCACTTAAGGAAAAGAGAGGTCTTGTGCCATAATATATAATGCTACAATATTACCGTATTTTTCTGTGTATAAGACTAGGTTTTCTTCCTAAAAAATAATGTCCAAAATTTGGGGGCGTCTTATACACGGGGGCCATATCCCCCCATTTTCTTAAATCAGAGTCCTCAAAAATAGAGGGCGTCTTATAAATGGGGTCGTCTTATAGACAGAAAAATACGGTAATCTTTTGGAAATGGTTTGCTTAAAAAAAAGCTTTTCTGGTCACCATTGTTAAAAATGTTGCTAAAAATAGTAACTTGAAAAATGTATTTTTGTCAGTTTTTAAATATAGAACATTATAGCATTGTTGTATTATAGGGCTATATCTCTTTAATTTAAAAAAAAAGGCCAGGAAAATGACTGTATATGTCAGAGTTTTCCAAACTGTGTGTTGCGACACATTAGTGTGTCGGGCTGCAGTGTGTAGGTGTGTTGTGCGAAAGCTCCCCCTGCTCCTGGAAAGGGGTTAGTTTAACTTCTGGTTTGCTAGTAAAAACTGAATTACTGTGTCACAAAATGATGCGTGTCTAAAAAGTGTGTCACCAACATGAAATGCTTGGAAAGCTCTGCTATATGCACTATACAGTTAAAGCAGTAATATAGCACTTTAAGCAGTCATGGCTTCCCCTCAGAGAATCCTGGGAGCTGTAGGTTGTTAAAGATGTGGAGAGGGTTTAGGAGTCTGTTCCCATAATGGTTTAGTTCCCAGGGGACTTTGGGAATTTCAGTATGGTGGTCTCCTAACAACCCTCAGCACCCATAACAAACTAAAACTCAAAGTTCAAAATTGTGCATTCCTGGCAACTGGCACACTTCATATAGAATAATCATAGAGCTGTAGAGCAGCTCTGCTGCCATATGCCTTAAGCCTGAACGCAAAGACTGAAGAACAAATGTGGGAAAATGAAGCTGCCTTATAGTGAGTCAGATTATTGGTTCATCTAGCCCTGTATTGTTTACCCTGGCTGGCAATAGCTCTCTAAAAACTGAGACAGAGGCATTTTCCAGGTTTGCTAGCAAATATTATTCTAAAAATGCCTGAACCTGGGACTTTCTGCATATAATCTGTAGACTCCCAGACAGAGCTATGGGCATACAGATGCCAGCAACAGTTAGCACAGCTACTCCCTCTATTATAGGTAGCCATTGTTTTTGTCTGCTGGTGTTCTTGGGCCATAGCCATATTGTCTGGGGCTGATGGGAGCTGGCGTACCAACAAGAAGGGCACTGTGTTGGGTTTCTCCTTCCCTACACATTTCTACAAAGTGGTATTTTTTTAGTCTTTCCACATAACGATAATGTTATATCATTACACAAAGAATAGTGCCTGTTTAGTTAATTGTAATCGATGTACTGTATTACATTATTACCATGAACGGTGCATGCACATGGTCCTGTGGAAATTTTTATCTTCAAAATGCATCTCAGTGCTGGTCTCTGCCCAAATGCAATGCTGATGACACCCTTCACATGACATCCATTAGAAAACATGTTCCCCAACCAGTTAATTCCAGAACCATTTAGCATCTGCCAACCAATATAACAGAGGAGACCATATAACTGTCTGTTTACAGATATCTTCCCTTTGTGCGCCACAAATACCCTGTCAAAAATAGCCCCTTGAGTTTACATGGATTGATTAAACAAATCATAAAGCTTTTAACCTCATTTGAAACTTGAATCTCATGGAGATATCTTATCGCATTGTAGAATGGTACTGATGAACCAGGAAGCGTTTTGTTTGTTTCTCTGCCTTGTGAATAGGCTTTGCATTTTTTAAATTTATTTTTAGCCAGTTACAGAAGAATTAGTCCAGAGGAATTTAAATATATGCATATATGCGTGTTGCTCACTCCTGCTGCTGCTGCTGCTTTTGGTCTGGAGACTCTTGCATTCTGCTTCACTCAAAGTGATTCAGCTGGAGGCAGTACAACATAGCAGAACACCACAGTCTGCTCTGACACTAACTTGGTCTTTTTTCATAACTCTGCCAGCTACTAGTAGCCAGAGGTAACTGTCTCAAGATCTGTGGATGAAGGGTGGTATTCAAATTTAATCAACAGCAGCAACAACAACATAAAATGTCCTTCTTAAGGGGCTACTTCTCTTTCCCAACATCTCCTTTTTTGATATGGTATATCACTGGGGAAAACTATTACTGAAATATAGATTCATCTTTTTGTAGTCTGAATGGTCTCTATAAATTAGCCCTATAAATCAGGACATAAACCCCCTAGATCTCAATGGAGCTAAGTTCTGAGTTGAAATGCATAGAATTTACACCCTTAGACTCAGCACTGGTTAATCTTGTAGCAGCTCATGTTATAGTCTGTTTTCCTGGCTGATCTATAGGCTAAGCACCAAAAGACACAAAATGATAAAATTAAAATAAAAAAGCTTGTCACATAAAACTGGTGGAAATTATGCTTCAAGTCCAGACCAAAGCCCCACACCAGTTTGCCGCCGAACCCTCAACCCCTGCTTTGGTGTTATTTCTCCCTGCTTTGGGGGGGGGGGATAAATTGAAGATTTTCAGCACAAAACAGGCACAGGAATCTGAGATGGATCAGGAACATATTCTGGACTGAGCTGACCACTTGAAGTATTCAAAAAAGCTTGTTCATCATCACCATCATCATGATCATGTTGCTTTGAACTCCACTCCCACTATTATCTAGACTCACTGAAATAATCAATGTGGTGCTCTCCATCAGCTCCTGCCAGCATGGCCAATGGTCAGGACTGGTAGTCCAACAGTGTCTGGAGGGCAGTCCTGACCTAGACTCTTAAGTCTTCCATTTCTTTCTCTTCTGGAATAATTTGAAGGTGACTTTTGCTGCAGTTGAATATTTGACAGCTTCATATGACTGGCTGCATCCATCCATTCATACCATCCATCACAGCATGTATCTTTGTGCCTAAATATTTTATCTTTAGATTTCATGAATGGCAATCCTTGTGGCTCATTTTCCTACTACTGTTATTGCATTTATTTATTTTACCCGACTTTCAGATGCCTCCAAATCCCTTTTCTTCTTTCTGAGCCATATGTACTAAATTTGGCAGCCAAATTTCCTGTGAAACAATATTTCAGGTGATTTCAGCCTAGCCAGATATGGATCTCTGCTTAAATCTGTGGTTTTCAGCTTTGCCCATTCTCTACTAAGCAGTTTGATTATAGGCCATGTCCCTGGCCATGCCAAGCAAACTGAGTGCCATTGTCAGAACTTAATACATGCAGTATTCTCTTCCTTGAAGACCTTGATTCCAAGAACATGCTGACATGTTGAGCTTCCAAAAAAAATTAACGTGAGATTTGAGGATAATGAGAATAATAACCTAAGAGTCAAACTAAAAAAATCTGTGAAATGCATTCATTGGTTGCATTTCACATAGCTGCTTAAAAAAAAATTTAAAGCCACTGTTGAAGAGAGTCTGATCAGGACCATGGAGCAGAGCAGGTTAAAACTTTCTGATAATGCCATAGTTCCAATAGAATTGGCCTCTGAACCTGCTATTTGCTGCAGTGAGGAAACTGTCATTGGTGCTATGTTCTGCTTCATTTTACCGTTGATGGTAGATTTTTCCTGCTCTCTTGCCTTGCTAGTTGCAACAACATACCGTATTTATCGCTCTATAACACGCACCCAACCATAACACGCACATAGTTTTTAGAGGAGGAAAATCCGTAGGCATGCCACCCATAGGCATTCCCTCCATAACACGCACAGACATTTCCCCTTACTTTCTAGGAGGAAAAAAGTGAGTGTTATGGTGCAAAAAATACGGTATGTACTTCAATACTCCACCAGGATAGTTAACAATGCCAAGCTCTTATAAAGTAGATTAATTTAGAACCAAATATACTATGGAACATGATACAAGCTACAAGTGAACTTGCCCCCATTTATCCTTTAATACTGCGCAACTGGCTGGTGGTATATCATCTCTCCTACAGCAATGCCTTGGGTACCACATACCAACACGTTGATCCATATTGTCCATGAGAAGGCTGATCTGACATATTCTACATCAGTGGCATTTCTTTAGCCATGGAAACACACAGAGATGATTTGATACGGAACTGGAACACTGTTTGTTTAAGCCATTTTTTCCAGTTGTGGTGTAACTACCACTACCCTGACACAGAGCAGCAAAAAGACTGGGATAAGGGAGGGTATATGAGAGAGAGAGAGAGAGAGAGAGAGAGAGAGAGAGAGAGAGAGAGATCGCATCAGTCTGGCTTTCCTATAACATCACAAATTTAACTGACAGTCTAAGGGTGTGTCAGACGGTGACAAGACATGCACTTATGAAAGATGACCAAAAGAGATTGTACACGGCTAGGAAGAGTGCACTGCATGGGACACAGAAGTGACAGCAGGAAGGCTGATCTATAAACTTTTCCTGTGCTTATTTAATGGCTCAGAATGTGTGAGCATATACGTATAAAGTTTTCATCCACAGTTAAAATCCCCTTTATCTTATCCAGTTGGAGGATGTGGACAAAACTAGAGTTAGCTCTTATTCCAGCTACTGTTGGGCTCCCTGCATCTGCTCCACCACTTTCAATGGGCACCAGTCACCACTGACGCCAGTACCTCACTTGTGAGGAATCAATTGTCAAATGAATCATCAATGATGTAAGAAAATATAGCACAGTTTGTTTGTTTTTAATTGTTTTATTCCCCTATATCAATACTGTACATTCAATACCACTGGTGATGAAAGTTTATGATCAGAGTTGACTTTAGCATAGGAAGAACTCCACAAGTTATTGGAGTGAAATGTGCAGTGTATTTTCAGTGGCTATTTGCCCCGGACTACTGGTTGAATTTGCATGATAATTCAAACAGATGAATGGATGACTTAATTTAAGACAAACAAACCTATCCCAAGTCTCATATCCTCTTAATCAGGAATGACAAACCTGTGGCCCTCCCTATGTGCTTGGACTCAAAATTCCATCAGCCTCAGCCAGCATGAGCAATGGTCAGAGATGATGGGAGTTATAAGCAAACCCTGAGGGACCATCAATTCCTTATTCCTGCTCAAAGTGATGAACAAGATATCCAACTACTTCTTGAACACATAGTACTTCTAATGAGACAACTTCTTGTCAGCACTGATGAGATCACCACTTAGACCAGTCTTGCACCCTAGATCAGCACAAGTGTTAATAGTTCAGTCTGCTGACTTTTAGTCCCTGAGTTAGCACAAAGTGGTCAAGACAAGACAGGCTCAGAACTGTGTTAGGGAAAGGTCAGGTGTCCACTATTTAAAGTCTAGGGAAACTGTTCAGGGACAACTCTTTAAGGATTGCAGGATTTACAATAGATGACCAGTGCTGCATCCTTTGCATGGCTAGATTGCCTAAACCTGTTGTTCCAGACTATCACTCAAGAGTTTTTATGCATTACTATAGGTCATATTTGTATTAAAGAGTCCTGAGTGCTATTGTGTCTGTAGATTCTCCGGTATGCAGACATAAGTACTGCTTCTGTCAGTGTCCATGATCTGATTATGTGGGCTAGGCAGCCCAATCCACTGAGAGGTGACTTCAACAATAATTTTACTAAGCCAGTCTCCATGTGATTGTTATTTGCTCAGGTGCCCATTGGTAGACATTTTAGATTTCCTCCTTCTTTCCTCAAGTGTTTGTTCCCCAGTTTGTGCTTGTCTTTATTGAAAACATCAGGCTAATAGCAATCTGGGGGTGGGTGGGGAGGCACCCTTCCCTTCCCTTTCCTTCCTGGAATGCAGCCATCAAAATAAACATTAATCCAAAATACTGAGTTTGAGTTATTACTTGCAAGGGTGCTGGGAAAGAAATTTATAGCAACATTACTGTGTCTTGCTAGAAATCTCTTAATGCACCAAAGTGGGAAAGTGTGTGTGTTTTTTATTAAAATGTGGCACTCTATAAATCTGAGTGGCAGAGAGGACACAGGTGGCTTTGCAGCTCCACTCTCTGGACTGTCATTTCAAACTTCAGAGCAGCCTCTGGATCTTTCACTGCATTCCACCACCAAATAAATTTAACCCATCACTTGTCACAAACCCCAAACTTCTCCCACTGAGATCTCTCTGCTGGTAGGTTGTTTGTTAAGATTTCTCCCTGCCATCATTTGAAGTCACCAGGGATAGGTGGCTCAAAACCTACCTTCTGATACTATGTGTAGGTCCTTTCTTCCTTCTTCACAGGAGCATTTGTTTGTAGATCTCAAATCATTTATCCCAGAGGAAATCCACTGAAATCCCAGGGTTACTAATTAAGAAGCGATTTCAGGATTGTAGCTTTAGGGCGCAAGCCTGGGAAAGTTAGATGTACCTAAATCCCATTGTAATTAAAGGGATTTAAACACACTGTTAAATCTTAAGTCCCATTGACCCCATTTCTCAATATTGTTCTCATACACTCTAGACATTACAGCCATTCTTTCCATAGTAGTCTGATAAGTAAGAGCTGTCTCAGCTGTGACAAAATTCCTGCACAGAAACAAGGTTGGCCCAACTGGAAGAGCAAGACAGCAGTCACTTGGACAGTAATGATATTATGGATAACAATGAAACCGCATGATCTGAGAGGTGCATAATCCATTGCAGAGGTGGCTGGAGCACAATTTGTAGATTATATGCTACCAGCAGGAAGAGTCAAATGCTGCCCAGGAATTTGAAGAAACCATAAAATACTGTGATTTTTATATGAATGGTGTAATTTGTGAGTTTTAGGGCTGTGCACACACACACACAAACATGCACATTCCAACCTGACCCAGGGAACACCTGACTAGGCCATGACTAGGTGGGGGGGCGCTAATCTTTAATTAGGGTTCATTTGGTCCACCATCTTGATTCCACATGGTGCCTGGCATCCAACCATAGATGAAGACATCACCTCCACCTCAGGAATACTTGTACCAACTTGAGCAATGATACCAACTTGAGCAAGTTGTACCAACTTGAGCAGAGGTGTCCAAATCAGTACAGTTTGGACCCATCACACCAAAGTCACATTCAGGTTTGCCATCTTGATTCAAAATGGCAGCCAACATCCCAACTTTGACAAACCCCACCTCAGGAACCCTCATGCTGAGTTTAGTGACAATGTCTCAAGAGGTGTCCAAACTTATAGAGAACAGATGGACAGATGGTCAAACCACTTTGCACAACATACAACAGATACAAGTGTTTGCACTTCAGCAACTTCTACAACTTTGTAAAGGATCCTAGCATATTCTTCTCAGATCTTGTAGCTGCCTGAGGCAGCAAAATGTTTCAAGTTAACACTCTATGAAATCACTTTAGGAAGCAGCTTGCAACCCGTGTAGGCTGTGGACTGGAACCACTGGATGAAGTCATCTGGAGATTTGGCCTTGACACTTATCAATATGCAGATGGAACCCAGTTCTCTCTCTTGTTGACATTGGCTAATCTCCAGAAATCCTGAACTGGTGATTGGCATTGGAGTTGTGTGGGGGTTGGAGTAAACAAACTGAAAGTTACTAATGGTTGGGAGTACAGCATGTATTGGATGGGGATTGCACTTTCATTTAAGAAGCAAGCACACAACTTGAGGGACCTTCTCAATCATGCCCTGTTCTTGGATGGTCACTCATAGCAATAGCCAGAGGGATCTTTATCAGCTTTGGATGGTATGCCAGCTGCAATCCTCCCTAGAGAAACTGGACCTAGCCTTGTTCACTTATCAGAGCTAGATTGAATTACAGTTATGATCTCTACATGGGACTATGTTTGAAGATGGCTTGGAAACCCAACTGATTCAAAATCCAACCTCTTATATGGGCCAACCTGGTCAGATTATATTACTCCTTGGATTAAGCCATTTTCATTCCAACTAGTTTGTTTTGGAGCTCATTTCAAAGTGTTGGCACCAGCACTTAAAGCCCTGTATGTTCTGGGACAAGGTTACCTTACAAACTGCCTCCTCTAATATAAACTTGCCCAAGTATTAAGGTTAGCTTCAGCTTCATGACTGAGCAACAATTTCTGCTTAGATTTTCCACATCTCTGTATCCAATGCCAAAGCTCAAATATCAGGAGAGCAATTGCAGTCCATCCTCCTTACCTTTTGAGATGGCTCCCTCAGCTGCTGCTCTTAGAGGGCTACAGGGAGCCATGGTTTAACTAATAAATCAAAAGTGGAAATAAAAAAATTCCTTCCAGTAGCACCTTAAAGACCAACTAAGTAAGGTGCTACTGGAAGGATTTTTTTTATTTTGACTATGGCAGACCAACACGGCTACCTATCTGTAACTGAAATCAAAAGTGGGACGTGGATTTCATTAAGAGCTCAATAGAAAGCACTATCATTTAGGATGTAGGGATCAACCAGTACTTGAGAGGTAAGGGATTCATTTCCATTCCCACTTTTAAAATCTGGCACATGCATTTGATTTGTGTTTCTTTTGCTTAGTGATTGCTAAATAATAATACAAATCAGCAAATAAACAAGTACGGCTGCAATCCTCTATCTTATTCATGAGTATAGATGTATAGGTTGACTTTGCTAATGAATTAAATAAAAGTAGTAAGTCAGTAAAATGGGGAAGGACAATAGAAGGAATTTGCAGTGAGGGGTGGGGAAGCATATATCTCCACCTAAGAGATGTGATGCTAAAGCCAAGAAAAGTTTTGGGAGTTGATGGATTCAACCTGCTGAAATAACGTCGCTGGTGCTTTAAGCAAATATTTCCATCGGCGGGGGAGATTTATCGCTACGGGACGCTGCGGTGGTGAGCCTCACATGTAAGGCGTTTCAAACGTCCCGAGTCTTTCCCGAGACAGATGCGAGGGCGGCCTTGATTGCATCGGAGCAATAACAATTTGTGACCAACGGGCAGAGCTTTGCTTTATCTTTTGCAACGGCAACGCGTTCCAAACATATCAGTTCAAAATCTACCGCGTAACCAAAGGCTGCTTGACCAAAGCTCGCGAGACTTGGTAAGGTGGGCCCACGAAGCTTTCTGGGGAAGTTTTAAGACTTTTTTTTAACCCCTTCGGCGGATTTCTTTCTCAGGCCGAGCTAAAGCTGCAGCCAGTTTTATGTTTTGCTCCTTCCTTTCAGCCCTGGCTACGTTTGTCTTCCTGCTTCGCTAAACCGGGGGAGAAAATTTCCTCGCTGGTTGTGTGTGTGTGTGTGGTTCGCAACCTGACAGCGACCTTCTTGGCGCTGGGAGGGGAGAGAGGTTCCTTCGGTGCGTCCCCTCGGGTAAGGGAGGATTTATGCCAGGCCCATTAGGTTGTTCCTCCCAACGCCATGGAAATCGGGCATATGCTCCGGATTATCTCCCTCCGCTTACTAGTTGAGATGTCTTTGGCGTGCACGTTTATTGCTTACCTGGTTATAATTATGCACGCGATTTCCCCTAACCCGAACGGGAAACGGGCTTGATCTTGCCGCTGGGTGAGAGCCTCATAATCCCGAAGAGAGCTCGGGGAATCGAAAATAGCCCGAGCATTAATATTGACAAGGCAACTGTAAATAATATTGCATTCTCTATTTCTGGCTTTACTATTCAGAGAGAGGGTTAATTAAGTGGTCCGCGCTGTCAGTCAGTCAATGAAAGATGATGAGGACAGAAGGAATAGTAGGGATAGTAACGTCCTCGTGGTATAAATAGAGTGGATGCCGTTAAATTAACCTTATAACAATAATATGACCTTGTAGCAATTGTATCCTTGGTGATGAACCTCTCAGGACGATGTGGCCCGTTGCAGAATGTCATTATTCGTTACAATAACATCCCATCGTACATTTATCATGCAGTTACACTGCTGAAATTCCCACTAGAGTCAATAAATTGGTGCTGGATTTCAGACCAGCCCCTTCCAACGCCAGAGAACGAAAATCAGTGATGCTATTACTGCATTTATCCTGTCACCTAATGGGCAAAAATTAAATTAATGAGAGGTGTTTCGTCTCACAACATAGTAATACAATTAGTGCATGTCTAGCTAACATATTAACAGAATGCTGTAGGTTTTAGAAAGAGAGAACGAGAGCTGTGCTCAACAGACTCCTATGATTTTTTGCTCTCTTCCTAAAATAAAAAGGCTACAGTTCGTTCGGGTTTTTATTATTTATTTTCCTTTCCTTCCCTTTTCCACATCCCCGTCAAATGTGTTCCTCGAAAACCTCGAAAACGGTAACTGTTACCTGCTTGGATCCTGAACGCATTATTCGTCAGGAGGCATTTCCGATGCTACGATGCCACTGAAAAGAGCCGCTCTCCTCAAGAGCACACGATTTTTTAAAAAACTGGTTTGTAGATAGAAATGGGAAAGGTGCCTTCCTTTCTACAGTACTGTACATCGATTTCAGAGTGGGAAAAGAAAGCCACCTCTTGCAAGCCGCGGGAGGTTGCTTGTACAAGGGGCGTCTTCGGTTGGAGGAAAGTCGAGGGCGCAACCTCAGCTTCTCGCATCTTAGCAAGAGTGGCCCATTCTGACAGCGTGTAAACAAACCCTCTCCCACCTTAAAGCAATGTGGACTTGGCTCCATTTTAATTGCGACTCAGCCTGCAACCCTGTGCACCGTTACGTGGGAATAAGTCCCGCTCTGAGCAAGATCGACGCGGGTTACTTCTGAGTAATGCATGCGTCTGAGATCGCACCACAACTCCCAAGAAGCGGGCAGCTTTCCATTTGGAAGCACAGAAAGCGGGGCGAAGAAGGGGAGGTGGGAAGTTTGACGGTGCGTGCGGATACAAGGAAGCATTATCACCGCGAGGACGAGGCCCTTTCTATCCCAGCCCTCGCCCCTTCCACCCTGGATCTTGTTCTCAGGCTTTGGGTTTCAACGATCGTAGAGGGTGGGGCGATCCTCCGGCCTCCGACAGGTGTACCCGACGGCCGGCCGAGGCCTTTGGCGCTCAGCTCCCTCTCTCTTACGGAGGCCACGCGCTCCCTCCTTCCCTCCCATGCCCCCTCTGCACTGTGTTCCCAGGCCAGGGTCAAAGAGGAAATTCCCAGGGCTTTAGGACACACACCCCCGCCTCCTCCAGTGTGGCAGATGCCACAGAGCGCGGAGGCAGCTGGTGCCAAGAGCCTGGGCGCTTGCAGCGACCTTCGAGAAGGTCACGATCCAGGCCGGGCTTTGGCAACGGTCTCCTGCGCCCCTGACGTTGATCCTTCCTGCTAGCCAATCGCCGCGACGGGGCTCCGCGCCGACCCCGCCCCTCGCCTCCTCGGCTAGCCAATGAGGAGGCAGCAGCCGCAGCATCCCCTTATACTGCTCTTCCTCCTCCTCCCGGGCAGGCCTTGCGTCCACGTGTTGGGTTTAGGTCCAGTTCAGTGGCGGCAAGCTGCGTTGTTCGGCCTTGATCCAGCATCTCCCAGATTTTATTCTGCTGGTTTTCGAAAGGGCATGGGATTCAAAGCTTTTAAGGCAAGACCTATGGCAGATGTAGGAGCACATGTGTGGAAGCCCTGCTGAGCAGTTGTTTTCTACCTAATGGTTTAAGGGTCTGAATTGTTACAGTACGTTGAAGGCAGAAATCCTCCCAAGAGCAACAGCTCAAATCCAGTTCCTGATGCTGAAGATTGGAAATCAGTGGCGTAAACAGAACTTGCTGGCCTTATCATACAGTGGTTCTGGAGCAGGGTGCCAACTTGAATAAAATATTGGGGGGCCCAGGTAAGCCCCACCCCATAACCAATCACATTATGTTGCACAAGCACACTATTTGAATGGCAATGTCCATCAATTTGGGGGGAAGCCCCCTCAAATATTTTAATTGGGGGGCCAAAGGGACCTTGACCCCTAGGAGTTGGCTCCTATGTTCTGGAGGGGTGGCTTTCCCAGGCCAGCTTGTGAACAGTAACCCCAAGCTTTTTTAGATTGTTGACTTTCCTACAACGTTGGCCTAGTTGCAAACAAGAAGAGTATCACCTGAGTGGTGTAGTGGTTAGACTGTTGGACTATGAGCTGGGAGACTAGGGTTTGAATTCCTGCTCAGCTGTGAAGCTCACTGGGTGATCCTGGGCCAGTCATTGTCACAAAGTCTAACCTACCTCACAAGTTTGTTGTAAAAATAAAAGGGAAAAGGGAAGAACCGTGTATGCCATTTTGCGCTCCTAGGAGGAAATGTGAGATATAAATGTAATAACAAAGCTCAAGTCCTGGCTATGTCTCCTGAGAAGTAAGTCCTATTGAATTTAATGGGCTTACTCCCAGGTAAGTTGGGTTAGCATTAAATCCTAAGTCCATGTTCACTTTATCATTTGGATCCACATACATAGTACTGTAACTTTCTCTCCCCCTGACGGAACTGGGCTGCTTGGCCTTGAACATCTTAGATAATTTAAATGGCAAAGCTTTCCTTAGAATAGAGGGGAACTGGTGGGGGAAATATACCCATTTAAATCACCTATTGTGTTTTAAAACAAAAAGAGAGTGTTGTGCTTTTTTCTTATTCAGAAGTTGTGGATATTTTTTTTTCTGGAAAAAAAGAACATTCAAAACCATCAACCATTTGTTAGCAGGAGTGAGCAGTGGGGGGGGGGGATGAATTGAAATGAAAACCATCAAAAGAACAACAAAAATAAAGATGGCATCAACCTTTGCTGCTCCTATAATCCAGACAACATGCCATTTCCAATTAAGATGGAACGCCACATTTTAAGCAGGTTGACATTTGCTATGCTAAACATCCTTACTTGGAAGCAAGTAAGACTGTGGTTTGTCAGTCACTGAGCAAAAGTCATATTGAGATAAACCCTCTCCAACGTGGCATAAACAGGGTGGTTAGAGAACAGCCAAGGAGGCAGGCCAGACAGCAGGGCCTTCATGGTCATGACCCCAAAGTTGTGGAGCTGGTTGCCCAAATGAGAAAGCCAGCGTGGTGTTAGACCTGGGGTGCTGGGGTTCAGATTCCCACCCAGCCGTGAAGTTCACTGAGTGACCTTGGGCCAGTCACAATCTGTCAGCCTAACCTACCTCACAGGGTGCCTTTGATGATACAATGGTGAGGAGGAGAACCATGTCTGCCACCTTGACCTCTTTAGAAAAAGGTAAGATAGGAATGTTGGGATGCGGGTGGCACTGCGGGTAAAACCTCAGTGCCTAGGACTTGCTGATCGTAAGGTCAGCAGTTCGAATCCCCACGACGGGGTGAGCTCCCATCGTTTGGTCCCAGCTCCTGCCAACCTAGCAGTTTGAAAGCACCCCCAAGTGCAAGTAGATAAATAGGGACCGCTTTATAGCGGGAAGGTAAATGGCATTTCTGTGTGCGGCGCTGGTGCTGGCTCGCCAGATGCAGCTTCGTCACGCTGGCCACGTGACCCGGAAGTGTCTTCGGACAGCGCCGGCTCCCGGCCTCATGAGCGAGATGAGAGCGCAACCCTAGAGTCGGTCACAACTGGCCCTGACGGGCAGGGGTACCTTTACCTTTACCTTTAAGATAGGAATGTAATAATGAATAATGACATTGGCCTTCATCTAGAAAATTTAAGATGCAGTCATTTTTGCGTGTCAGTGTTGTTGATTGTAGTCACATTAAGATCATTATACAGTAAGGTCTGCATTATATTGTTTGTAAGCTGCCTTCAGCAGAGAGAGCAGGGAGTAAGATGCGGAAAATATGTACACAGTTCTGGGGAAACTGGCCTGAACAAGCCCCACTGTAATGAATGAAAGCTGCACAACACAACTCCTTAGCACCACTGTGATCCTGCAGAGCTCCCTTTCATTTCAGCAGGTAGCACATCTTTTCAGAGGGTTGTACCTGCTAACATTCTGAATCATAAACACATTGCGTGAAAGGTGGTAGTTCATTTGATTCCAGTTTGAGTTGGAATGAGGATACAATATTTAACCTGAACAGTTGTCCTATTGTGGTCCGGGTCCACCTAGACCCACATGTTGGTTTTGCTGCCAATAGCTCCTGAATAAGGATGCACAACTCTCTCTTCATTGGGTCCCCCCATCAATAGTACCTGCATTACCTAGCCAGAAAGGTCTGTCTTGTTGCAGCAGGTGTATGTCTTGAGCTTTGAGCCTGAAAAATCCTGATGCTTACTTCTTTAGAAGCACACTAACCTTTTTTAAAAAATACAAAATTAATATACCACTTAATTGTAATAAAACCTCTAAGCAGTTTATGGCGAAAACAATAAAAGACAGCTATTTAAAAACACACAAACATAATTAAAAGACAAAAGACATGTCTGGACAGGCTTGCCTAAACGAAATGGTTTTAGGCAGTACAGTGAAGGCACCTGCCTGATAGCAATAGGCAAGGAGTTCCAAAGTGTAGGTGCTGCCATCAAGCCAAAGACTGATTTCCTACAATGCACAATAAGTATTATGCAACACCCATAAACAGCGCCAGTTCTGCAAATCATAGATGAATCATTGAATCAAAGAGTTGGAAGGGGCCACAAGAGTCACCTAGACCAACCCCCTGCAGTCAAAGTGGGCGTATATGAAGTAAGGTAATCTCACAAGTAAACTGGCCCCAAGCTGTTGCAGTTTCCTAACAGTAACACCTTGAATTTGGTCCAGTAGCTTATGATGCTTTTTAGTAAACTATGCCCTAGCACAGTGGCTGAAGACCTGAGCTGTGATATGAGAAATACTAAATTCAAACCTGGTTTCAGCTACTAAGGTATTAGGTTGAGTCAAGTCACTGTTGGGCACAGGTTCTATGTACCATATGGAGGCTAATAATGGTGTAAGAATGACTGAGCTGTAGAAGTGTTAATTTTTGTGAAGGCATAACTGCCCAGTATTCTTTTCTTTCTTTCTTTTCAATGGGATGCTGATGTACCATTACCTAAAGCAGGTCTTTTAAAATTGGGTCACCTCTTGCATTTCCCATGGTGGAACCCTTTCCATGGCTTTCAGTTCCTAGTAAAAATAAGCCTAGTAGGCGAAGCGAGCTTTACGTTGGGGCTGCTTCCAAGTGTTCAATTGCGTGGGTGCCCAGGAACCGTGTTGCTTCTGGTCCTATTCAATACAATGCAAACTTCACAGGATTTTGGGGTGCTTCCTTGCGCTTTCTCCCTCCAAATTGATCCCAGCAACGTTTCATTCGAATTCATTTCGATTTGAGAGCGCTTAGAATTCCGTCCAATTAAGTGGGATACAAATCAGGCAGTCAATGCGTCCATCGCGCACTCCGACTTCCGCCTTAGCTCTGCTATTTATTAAGTGGGAATCTGGGCAGGCTCTTAGGAACCAGTACGGTGTGGAAAGGGGAGTCTCCGGGATGATGTTAATGTAAAAAGGGCAGGGTTCGGTGATGCGGGAGAGAAGATGGAATTGAGGGAGCTTCGTGATTCACACGATTTGCGGATGGTTAAAATCCAGCAAAGGCTTATTACCTGTCTCACCTGTGCGTAAAACCAATCCGAAGAGCACAAGCTGTGTGCTCCAGCCACCCATTTGGCCTGCCATGAACTATTCATTTTTTGGCTGGGATGAATATTTTCCAATACCAGAAGAAAACCTTTAGAAAGATTCCCAATATAGCCGGGGATGGCAGAGAAAATGATCCTACGCCCCCTCTTTAATTCTAGAGTAGCTATATTGTCTTGCCTGTGATTTTTTCTTGAGTAGGTGACTTGAGGATGACACTTGCTAGGACTTGCGTTGCAGAGGAACCCCCTAAGAGGAGGGTTCTTTTAAACTAATCTCCAAATTGGTCAGAAAAACCGAATTCCAAGCAGCTGCTTCACCCCTGTTCCCTCTAAGACTGAGAGGCACCCCTGTCAGAACGGCCTGCTGGATCCGACCCTCCAGGCCAGCCTTCTGCGTTCTCCTAAGGCGTTTGTGTGACTGTCTATCCACCAACCATGAAGCCCCAGTGGAAAGGGCCACCACCCACGTCCTGGCTGGTCCCCAACTTCGGGTGCTCTCTGAAGATGGAGGTTCCGTTTCTCCGGGGTGGCTGCTTTATAAATCTCCAAGAATGGAACTGCATTGACTTTCAGGCTGACTGAACAACGCATTTAAAAATGAAAAAATCCTGATCATGCTTTGCATCTTGAAAGGTCCCCCACCTTCAACCCCAGCATCTCCAGGTAAGGCTGGGAAGACTCGCGTCTGAGACCCTGCCTGGAGAATGGCTGCTGGTCGGTGTAGAAACTGATCTCTGATCAGCTTCCTCTGGCCACTCAGGGCATCCTTCCGTCTATCTTCGCTGCTGCTTGGGAACGGCTCTCTCTGCTTATTTTACCCAGGCGCACCCAAGCCTATCGCTTGCCATTTCCAGTCTCTTTTCCTTTTATCCCGACGTCTTGCCTTCTCGTCAGTTCATTCGGTAGCAATTGCATAAGGCAGCGTCTCCTCTTGGCTCCCCCTGTTTCCTCGGAGGTTTCCCTTTTAACGCCATTTACATTTGGCAGCGATAGGTAGGAAAGCTGCCGGGATCCCCGCCCTTATCAAATATTTTGAAAAGTTATTTCGAGTTACAAGCCAGATCGTCTTGGAATCGATCCCCCCCGAACCTCGACAAGAGTCTTTTGACTCTTGATATCAGGAAGGAAGGAAGGAAGGAAGGAAGGAAGGAAGGAAGGAAGGAAGGAAGGAAGGAAGGAAGGCTGGCTGTGGGTCCTCCAGATGGTGGTGTTGAACTCTAACTAGCATGGCTGATGGGAACTGGAGTCCAGCAATTCTGAAGACCCATCCCTGCCATATAATAATAAGCCACACCATTAACCACAACGAGTCCCATTAACCACAATGGTTAATACTGAATAATTATATTGATAAGAATAAATAATGGGTGATGGTGGTACAATCGTCTATATATGTGTCGTGGAGTTCACTCTTTACACTCCATCCTATCAGTTTGCACCGACATAAGGCGACTGAAATTGGTGTGACTGGTTCCCAGCTGTTGTTGGACTACAACTCCCATCATCCCTAGCTAGCAGGACCAGGGGTCAGGAGTGATGGGAGTCGTAGTCCAACAACAGCTGGAGACCCAAGTTTGCGAAACACTAGGTTAGATTTAGGAAAATTCATGTTTCTCAGCTGAACAGGCTCCATAACTGCTTCTGCCCCCAGACGTTTGGCCCAACGGAGCTGCGGGGGAGGGATTGGGGGAGGGGGCTTGACAAAGTCCAATAAAAATCAATTGTGACTTTAAAACCCCTTAGGGTGGGCAGGAACTTGGCCGTCATTGTAGCACCCTTTTGAAATAAGGAGAGTGGCACTGCTTTCTAAAAAGACAGGAAACGGAGCTCAGTTTAGCCTGGGTGCTGCAACAACAAGTGATACGGAATGTCTAACCCTTAATCTTAAATGCTTGGGAACTACTTCGAGGAGAGGAACTCTGTACATGCTTGTGGGAGCTCGCGTGCCTGGCTCAGATTGAGTCATATTCGCAAACCAGTTAAGAGGAAGCAGACCCTGTCAGAGCAGCGGATTTAAAAATAATAATAATTGTCCAGTAGCACCTTAGAGACCAACTAAGTTTGTTGTTGGTATGAGCTTTTGTGTGCATGCACACTTCACATGAAAGCTCATACCAAGAATAAACTTAGTTGGTCTCTAAGGTGCTACTGGACATTTTTTTAAAAAATTATATATATTTCTACTGCGTCAGACCCACACGGCTACCTACGTGAATCTAGAGCAACGGAGGTAAAATTAGTTCGCATTAGACTCCGGACTTAATGGTCTTAAATTGACTATCCCGTGTCCCCAACACCTGATAACCAGAGCCTCTGTACTTTGAGATTCTACCTCTTAGAGCTGCCATTGAACGCTGTGGGGCTTGCTTACGAGTAAACATACAAAGGCTCGCACCTTTGAGAGACTGTTAATTTGGAGAAGCCTTATTAAGAAATCCTTTTCCGTTCAAACGACAGTCGGAAGCGGGCAGGCATTGAAATCAATGGGTAAACGTTCACCTTAATATTGAGAGAGGCTTCCAATGAGGGCAGACTCCGAAGGGGCTTGAAGTTAAACTAGTTTCCCCCTCCCCCTTTCGTTCTGTTTGTAGAAACAGATTATATGAAGCTCTCTAAAGACTGCGTATGATCTGGGAGACTTGCGCGCATCCGACACGCTGCTCTCCCAGAAAGAGAGATCCTCCTCCCAGACCAGGATATTGACCGGAAAGTCCCCTGGACTGAAAAGGAACTTGCTTCCACATAAACTGGGCATTTTGGTTTGGAAGCAAATCCTCCCAATGAGGAGTCCTTCCTTCTTGGAGAGAGTTTTTAGGACCGTGGTGGAAGAAACAAATTTCCAAAGTTAAACTTCAGAAGTATGGGTGTGTTGGGCCTGTGGGTGCTGCAGTCAACTCTGTATAACAGGATAGGTGCGGTGTAACTGGAGATTCCTAAGCAATCAGCTACCTCGTGTGTGTGTGTGTGTGTGTGTGTGTGTGAGAGAGAGAGAGAGAGAGAGAGAGAGAGAGAGAGAGAGAGAGAGAGAGAGAGAGAGAGAGAGAGAGAGAGAGAGAGAGAGAGGTGTGTGGATAAATTAACACCCCGATCGTATCTTACAGGGAAATAAATCCCTTTGAAACGGATGGATAGGGTTTCCACCACCACTGTATCCCTTCCTCTTCCCCTTCCTCTCCATTCCTCCCGACCTTAAAGCTTTCTTTGCCCAAAACAGGGTCGAAGAGCATCATTTGGCTCTCCAGAAAGGACTCGCGTTGCTAAGCGAGCCTCGGCACAAACAGAGATGCACGAGGAACGCCTCGCCTGGGGCAGCTTAGCGCCGAATGTCGTTCCCTGATTTTATGCTCTGCAGCAGCCGCGTGATAAAAATAGGAGGCCTCGGAGCTCGTGTATCAGGTAGAAGGTACCGAAAAGGAGGAGGGAGAGAGCCCTGGGTGAGGCTGTGTGGGGCGCTCAAGACCCCTGCCCAAGCGCCATGGAGGCCGATGAAGGAGGTGTGATGATGGGGAAAGGACGTTCTTTGCTTGAAAAGAAAATGCTTATTAAAAAAAATAAAAATAAAAAACCAACATGGAAAATCATTGTCCTCCAAGCAAAAGAAAATTGAAGAGAGATGAGTGGTAAGGGTGGGTGTTCAGCAGCTCCTGCTTAACTCCATTGACTGGAATGGCTCCAGAAGTACACAGAACTAGCAAACGGACTAAGCTGGACTCTGATGGAGAGGCTCTGCAAAGATCGGTTGGGTGGTGAACAGAAAATCAGAACCGTCGACTCTTAAATGGGTTACTTTTTCCCACGTGGACTTGGAGGTCAAGCTCCGTCTATTTCAGCGGAACTTTACTTGCACACTTCTCATAAGGAGTCACACCCGATCTGTTCATCACCTCGTTTACTTCGAGGACAATAATTCCTCCTCTGTATTCATGCCATTGCTCCCTTAGCCGTTCCTCATAAGGCATCGTTTCCAGGCCTTTGACCATTTTGGTTGCCCTCCTCTGGACTCATGTTAGAAAATGAATCAAAGCAGGTATTCCTAACTCCCAGGGATTGCAATCCCTGATCTGGCCCCTATTTAGTTCGAAGCAAACTTCGCATCCCGACCTTATCTTTACTCCGAAGCAAAGTCACATCCACATGCTGGCTTATAGGCACTTCGGTGTAAATTTACACCCGGGGCCCATTGGGAAAGAAGAGTTGAACTTCCTTGTAAGTGGTTTAAAGGTAAACGTACCCCTGCCCGTACGGGCCAGACACCTCCGGGTCACGTGGCCAGCGTGACAATCTGCATCTGGCGAGCCAGCGCAGCACACGGAAACGCCGTTTACCTTCCCGCTGGTAAGCGGTCCCTATTTATCTACTTGCACCCGGGGGTGCTTTCGAACTGCTAGGTTGGCAGGCGCTGGGACCGACGACGGGAGCGCACCTCGCCGCGGGGATTCGAACCGCCGACCATGCGATCGGCAAGTCGTAGGCGCTGCGGTTTTACCCACAGCGCCACCCGCGTCCCACTATGTAAGTGGTTTACACTTGGATTATTTTCCCTGAGCTTACTTTGAAGTAAATGCAATCCCTGGGAGTTAGGCAATTCCTGTTGGAAATGCTTTGATTCATTCTCTAACATGAGTCCAGAGGAGGGCAACCAAAATGGTCAAAGGCCTGGAAACGATGCCTTATGAGGAACGGCTAAGGGAGCTGGGCATGTTTAGCCTGGAGAAGAGGAGGTTAAGGGGTGATATGATAGCCACGTTCAAATATATAAAAGGATGTCACATAGAAGAGGGAGAAAGGTTGTTTTCTGCTGCTCCAGAGAAGCGGACATGGAGCAATGGATCCAAACTACAAGAAAGAAGATTCCACCTAAACATTAGGAAGAACTTCCTGACAGTAAGAGCTGTTCGACAGTGGAATTTGCTGCCAAGGAGTGTGGTGGAGTCTCCTACTTTGGAGGTCTTTAAGCAGAGGCTTGACAACCATATGTCAGGAGTGCTCTGATGGTGTTTCCTGCTTGGCAGGGGGTTGGACTCGATGGCCCTTGTGGTCTCTTCCAACTCTATGATTCTATGATTCTATGATTTTCTAGTTTTTAAACGTTGTCCAGCTTCTGCAGGACTGATACCTGTATCTGAGTTCTTTCTCCTTCTTTCTCTTCCCCGGCCCCACCCCCGCAAATCAAACCTAGGCCTTCCCAGATACTCTGCTCTTCAGGTAACTGCTTAGAGCAGCCCTTAAGTGCATCAGAAGTCACACAGTCTACAGGGATAATGAGAGAAGCCAGTCCACATTATTCTGCCTCCGCTCCGCCGTGCATGAGCACAGATGCCCCAGCACTCATTATTAGGAGGGAAGTACAACTTGTTTGAGAACACGCTTTCGTGGAAAGTTCTACTGTGACGTCACTGTGGATTCTGTGGCCTGGTCTATGGAGTATTTTGACTGAAATGCCACAGACGTTATGGGATGTTAGGAACATATTGAGTGGGTTTGGGAGGCGGCGGCTTTTAAATAAAATTGTGTAAAGCAGTGTTTTCCAGACTTGGGCCTCCAGCTGTTGTTGGACTACAATTCCCATCATCCCTGACCACTGCTTCTGCTAGCTAGGGATCATGGGAGTTGTAGTCCAACAACAGCTGAAGGCCAAGATTTGGAAAATGCTGGTGTAAAGGTGCTCTAGCCTCTAACAGATAGATCCTATGCATGTTTACTGGGAAGGGAACTAAATAAGGGAGCTAAATAAGGCTTAGATGGCAAGTGTGCACAGGCTGGCAGCCGGATCTATCTATTTGCTCGGAGGATACAAAGGAAAGGCTATGGTTGGGCGGTAGTAGAGCTTGTGCTTTGTATGCAGGATCAGACCGTAGTTCGGGAGTGAGGAGCCTGTGACCCTCCGGATATGGTTGGATTCCACCTCCCATCATCCCTGATCATGGGCCATGCTGGGATTCTGACAACATCGAGCGGCCCACCTGGTTTCACCCACGTTCCCCTCCCTACTAACAGGATCCTTCTGGATAGCAGAATCCAATCCTGTGCTCTTAGTTCCCATTCAGTTCAAGGAGATTCCCTTTTTGGTGGGCACATGATTGGATTCTTCATCTCTCACACCCAGATCGCGTGTTGCACACGCTTACTTGGGAGTAAACGGCACGGAATTCGCTGGCGTTTATCTCTGAGTAAACCACGTGCATAGATTCGGACTGAGCGCGACCTTAAAAATAGCAGAGGGGAGTGAGACCCACTGCACAGAAGACATCTTACGACGGTCGTGCTGCCCCAAGGGAACATCTCGAACCGTTTCCAGCCCCCCCCCCTCCATCTTCGGCGCCTTGAGCTGCGCAGTGGATTTCGGAGTCGACGCGCGCTGCTTGAGGAGCCGCGGTTGGGTTTTTGGTTCTGTCACTCCAGATGCATCAAGAGCCTCTCCTGATATAGTCCAACCGCCTTGTAACCCCGTCCGCCTAAACCTGTATGTAAAAAAAGCCCTTCCCTCATCTCATATGCGGTCCTTGGGGACAGCGACCTGTCTGGTTTCGTTTGGCTGATGAACGTGGATGAAACGCCACGTCGAGCACTGCTGCGGATGCACAAGAAAACCGCCCTGTGCTTATTTGCTCTCCAAGCCGCATTGCGTTAGCGCTGGAGTTAAGCCCCACAACAGATCCCAAATGATCTTTGCATTATTATAATTATTTACTTCTCTAAGCAAGTGCGCTTTGGTCCCCAGCCTTAAACTGGCCGATGGAGCACATTGTTTATGATGGAAATCGACGAGCGCAGCATCCATTTATTTCCTCGGGGCTGGGTTTCTGGATTGGCGTGTTGGGACAGTCGGTCAACGGGCGATCCTTTGGTCCTTAGATTTGGACTCGCAAAGGCAGCGACACCTAATTTGTCCACGATTTCTAACTAGGCATTCCTACCATTGCGGCGCTATAGGCGTCTTCCGGGGAATTAAAATAATTCCGAGTGGAAATTTCGGGTGGCCTTGCCAGCTTCCTTGCTCCCATCGACCATTGCCTCCAGTGAAAATATCACTCTACTTTTTTGCAGGTAGCTAGAAACACAATAGCTGGGAGAAGCCTGAAGCGACTGAGCAAGGACTTCCTTAGACTGGGGGGGGGGGAGTTAAATTAAGATGAGATAGTCTTAAGGCCTAAGGATGCGATCCTGTACCCAGTAATCTGGGAGGGATTCCCATTTAGCTCAAGGAGATTGGTGCCTGAGGAGACCGTACTGAAGGGCACTGTATGATTACAGGGCATAACTACCAGAGCTTACATAAAAGTAAGTCCACTGATCACAATGAATTTTACTTCAAAGGAAACGGGTTAAGCAAGCACAACCACAACCCCTGGTTGCACGATCAGGTTGATGGTTTCTAGTCAATTTTGAAACTCTTATCACTGCTGCTATTCGTGATAGTAGCGATAGCATCTGTTACTCTTGCTGCTCCTATTGCGGTGTAGCTAGTGATGCCGGAGAGGGGTGGAATTCTGCCCAGGAGCCTAGATTACTTGGTTAAGGCTGAGATCCTGTGCAAATGTACTGGGGGAGGATGGCGCATCCTATTGAAATATGAGGAATTTACTTTCAGGTATACGTGGATTGGCTAGAGATTCCCGAGATAGTTGCTTTGTACACACAATACTATTGTAAAGGGCATTTAAAGCACGGGGGGGGGGGAGAGATGTGGGCACTGTACTTTATCCCTCACAGATCTGCAATTCCCAGCACCCTTAACAGACTACAGTTCCCAGGATTCATTTCAATCGGGTACTTTAAATGTGCTCTAAATGTATGGTGTGTACGCAGCAAGAGTCCACAGGGAAAGAGTACTGCTGAACTGAAGACCCATTGGAATGGATGGGGGCTGAGTAAGAATTCTCCAGACCGTGTAGCTTTCATCCATTTCAATGGAACTTGTGTAAGTAGAACTCAGGTCTTGCAGTGGACACTCTACGAGGGGTGAATTGTGCATCTCAACTTGAATTTAACTTACACACACACACACACACACACACACACACACACATTCATAGTGATTGCCCGTGGGGTAATCTTGAGCCTCTCCCCTCCTAGCTGTGTCATGGCAGAAATTCAGACTTTTCCCAAGTTTATTTGAAGGATTGTGTTGTTATTTTTCAGAAAGACGGTAGAAAATTTCTAAATTTGACTGTAAAAACAGATTGTTTTATCAGTCTGGTTTTAAACGTCATCATGATCATCATGATCTCCGATTCCTTATCCTTTTCAGGATAAGTGCTACTCGGGTCCGTTTGTAAGGAATGCTTTTTCCTGGATCTACAGAACTTCATGCAAATTAGACCCAGTTTAAACACACTCACGCCCACACGACCGTCTCACAACAAGTACGGGAAACTTGTTCAGTTTGATTCCCCAATTTTCTCTACTAGAAAGGAGCTCAATTTGCTGTTCGCGATAATAATTTGGAGACCGATAGCACCTTTACAGACCTGGTTTAAAAAAATACTACTTTTGAAACTATTTTTTTAAAAACTGTTTCTTAACTTCTGTCCCAAAACTGGTTTCGCTGGGCGAAGCTTCCTGCAGAGAACGCCGCACTTCCAAATAAATTATAATGCGATCTTCATTCCAAGTGTCTTGGCGCTCAGACTTCCTATTTCGCTTTTCTCTGTCCAAACCCCTGGAATTGCTCCTCGAAGTAATACATTTTACTTGGAATAAACCCACTGAATTTAGTAGGACGCACTTCTGCTGAGAGGTGCATAGGATTGCCTCGTCGTGTGGCACTTTAGAGACTAATAGCTTTCCTTCGATTTTTTAAAAGTATGCACTGAGATGCTCCCGGAAAAAAACAACACAAATCTTCTGAGAGAAAGAGAGGGAAGTGGAGGTTCTGTTTCATGGTCGCATCCGATTTACAAGACTCTAAATTTTGCCTTGTAGCCCGTTCCGCTTAAAAATAATGCCGAACTCATTTTCTGCTTCTATAAACCAATTCTGCTGTGATTTCACTAACACTTACTTCGAAGTATAGTCGTTTAGGAGCAAGCGAGGTTAGGCGCTTTGCACTTTCAATCCTAAATCTCTGGCTTTGCGTTAAGAAACCCCATTGATTTCAGAGGAGGGGCGCCATCCCACCCCCCAAAAATGAGGTTCTTACAGAGACTTGCAGCCCAATCCGTTTTACTTGCAAATTCTGTTACTTTCAGCGGAATTCTGTTCGGAGGCAGCTGAGCTTTGGAGCGACAGCGAAAATCGCTTTCAAAATCCAAGTCGTTCTGTTCAACTCTGCAAAGCTATTTACCGTAAGGAATCGAGTTTCCGACATCCCCAGATCCCGACTGTATTTCCCAGCGCACTAAAAGCAACTGATTTCACTGGGGCTTTCAGACTGATTTCAGCAGAATTTACTACCAAATTAATGCATGGGGGATTAGGCTTTCTATTTAAGATCTCGATTTCTCCATTTAAAAATAAATGTCGGATCTAATGAAAGGAAATCCTGACACCATACTGTTGCTTCTCCTATCTCTTCTCCTCTTCTGTTGTCGTACGCGTTTTGATTTCATGTGTGCTTCTTTGGAAAGAATCAGATTTCGCTTTCAATATTATCTGACTCGTTAGTTGATGGCGATGATGATGATTAATAGTAGCAGCAATAATATTTTGCCTTGTAGCAGATTTATTCTATTATTCTATTCTATTCTACAGATCCTTTTCTCTTTCTCTCCAGCTAAAGATGGCTTTGGCGAACGTCTCACCGCAAACCACAGGAGGCAGTTAGTCGGGGCTCTCTTAAGTCCCATTGCTTTCAATGGAGCTCAGCCGCGACTCACTTCAGCTGGGTTTGAGCCAAGAGCGCGTTCCCATGCGCTGCTGCGTCAAAAGCGCAGCCCAAAGCGAACGGGTTTTATTGGGACAGTCCAAAGCCCTCTGCTGCTACAAATCTGCGCGCCTGCGGTAATCGCGCTGCTTCCTTTTCCCCACCCCAGCCCGCCGCCACATACACCCCAAGTTCCCCCGACTTGCCTTTTCTCTCTGACGATTCCCCACTGCCCGTCCAAGAAGCGGTTTTTTAAGGAAGACTCGCACGCATTGTGCTGATTTGCTTTTTATTAAGTCATGAGAGGGTGAGCGAGAGGGGAATCAAAGGAGGAGGGAGAGGGGGGGCGGAGAGGCCCCGAAAAAAATGAGGAAAGAATTAAGCAGGTAATAAAGAGAATAAGGAAGGGAAAGCCGCCGAAAGCTTTCTTGGATCGGAAACCTGCCCAAAGTCTCTGCCCAGGGAGGACTTGAGGGGTTGTTTTGAAATCGAGGCAGCACAACGGTTTGGAGCTTCTTCTGGAGCGATGGAGCTCGGTGTGTTTCTCTAACATAGAAGAAGGAGTCCAGGTCTCTTCTCAGGAGCGTGTGTGTGTGTGAAGGATCCTTGCTAATATATTATTAAATCCGGTTATAGATTATATACGGATTTCCCCCTGAATAATAAGCGCTGCCCATACACCAGCACGTTAACACAGAAGGGTTTAGGAATGACCTCTGGCTGGATCAGGCCAAACCGTCCGTCTCCAAAACGGTCGTCCTGCTACGCTTTCAAGGTTGGTTTCACGTGAGTCCACTCCGCCAAACAGGTGCCTATTCCTGGGCCCACGAAGCCAGTTGGATCAGCTGAGCTATGTCGCCCTGGCTAGGTTGTGGATCAGGCTGCAAATCGGTTTAGGCACCAGCAGTCCGCATTCGGAACGGACGTTTGAACCCTCTCTAAGTACTGTAGCTATTTGGAGAGGTAGGTTAGGTCTGATACATGACGCCGCCACATTCCGGCTACACCGAAGTCCCTGAGCTGAAATAGTGTATTCTTATTTTCAGGCGTGTGGTTAGGGTTTTTTGTTTTTGTTTTTTTTTTGGTTGCGTTTGCGTTTCGTTTGATTTTATATCTCCGCGTCTCCTTTTGCCCTTAAATTGCTTTCTTACTGTATTTATTGTAAGCCGCCCAGAGAGCTTTTTATGTTGCGGGCGGCGTAACGGCAAACAAAAGTAATTAATTAATCGTCCCCCTAGAGGACAGTGGGACAAACTAATAAACAGAAATACAATGTCAATTCGCTTTGCCTTTGTCTTGCGCAGATCGAGTTGCCCATCTTTCTCAAGGAGCAGCATTTCCCCATCGCAGCACAATGCCATGGGAATTTATAAATGGCAAATGTTACTTCTAGGAAAACGTCTGTTTGGACGCCCACATTCACCTCTTTCATAGGGGTGTCGTTTTCTTGACGTTGTTGTTGTTGTTGTTGTTGTTGTTGTTGTTGTTGTTGTTGTTGTTGTTGTTCCCTAGTGGGGTTCCACCTTTGCAGCCAAGATGGTCCCCGCAAGGAAAGGGTTAAGGATCCTTCTAACTGAGGAGCCGCGGATGCCCTTTGCCTAATATCTTTATTACTGAAAACTTCAAGGTAAAGGGAGAGAGCGCCAGCAATGGAAACCAGATGTGGCGATGGAAAAATGAGGGATTACAAAGGGAGACGGGGAAAATGGAGCGTAAAGGGGCAGCAGGAGTTAAAATGGGGAAGGAGGAGCGTCGTGAAGTCGAGCTGACTTTTGCAGGATCCGTTTCAAAGGCCTGGAACGGCGGATGCCAAGCCGTGTAAACATCTTTGGAAGCGCAATCGACCAATTCGGATCCGCGGCTGGCAAATGGAGAGCTCTCGCCCTGGTTGTGCCGAGGAGGAGAATGGCGAGGCGTGAACTGAAAGAAAACCACGAGCAGCGATTTCAGTTGTGGTGTGGTTGGTGATGATGGGAGAAAGAGCATCAGCATCACCACCATATCTAGGAAATCGAACTTGCCGCCTCCTCTTTATGCTCTTTTAGCAGCTATTCATTTTGTTGCAAAACCAAAGTCTTGCTCGTTCCACAGGTGAAATGCAACAGGGGGCAGAAATTAAACCATTCGAGCGTTTCCTACCAGGCCCCGGAAACGGTGCCAAGAGCTGAGCCGGTTGAATTTCTACCTGTCGCGAGTGGTTTCCCAGCCACAAAAGCCCTGCCAGGACACACAGAGACACACCTGGGAACCTTCATAAAGGGAAGCCTGGCAACAAGCGGGGAGACCTTTCTCTGCGGCCCAGCAAAACGACAGGCTCCTCCAGTATCCCAATTGCTACGAAAGAGAAAAGCACCGGGGAGAAGGGGGTGGGCAAAGCAGAGGGTGGGGAGACTCCCCAGTGCAGTTTTTAATAAAGGAGGGCAGATCAGAAACGACTCCACAGGCCTGCAGCTGCCAGGCTAAGGCCGCGGGGAAGATGGACCAGGGCGAATCGACTGTGTCAGATCGGCATTAAATTTCCGCTCTCTCGCTCTCTGCGCGCACAGACCCTCGCATTCATCCCGCTAATCGCATTACTGTCATGTGGCTGGTGTGTTTTATTGTTTTTGCGGTTGTGATTTTTAATATATATCTCTATCTATAAATCCTAAAATAAAGCTTTTTCCTCCCCACGCCTTCTCCCGTTCAGTGCAGAAAATAAAAACACTGATCTGCGTCCTACTTTTTTTCCCTTCCCTTCCCCTTCCCCTCCGCACTTCTTCCTGTCCCTGCACATATTGATCAGGGCTGGGAAGGGGAGTTTATTTGCTTGGTGTGGCTGGAGGCGAGGAGGGGAAAGTGGGGGGGGGGTCGAGGGAAGAGGAGGAGGAAAGAGAGAAGAGGGGGGGGAGACAAGAAAGCAGGGTTCCTTGAGGAGGGATTCCCCCCTTTGCTTCCTCTCCTCTTGGAGCCAGAGAAAGGGAGAGGAGGCGGGAGGAAAGAGACCCTCTCCCCCTCTTCGCTAGATCTTCTGGGTGTGGGGGGATCTGTTTAGCTCTCAAGAACATCTGAATCCTCTTAGTGCTCGCTCGCCCAGCTGTGTGTGTGAGAGAGGGGGGGAGTTGGAGGAAGAGAGAGAGAGAGGGTTGCTGGTGGTGGATGAGGACACTGCGGGGCCCTTTTAATTTTTAGGCATGAATGCCGAGAGTTGCGTTTCGTTCTGCGACCCAGCTGCTGCCATGGATTCCTTCTACAACGCCGCCTCGCAGGGCAGCGCCGACGGCTCCTCGCCTTTTAGGGCATTCCCCGGCGGCGGAGGCAGCGACAAGTTCAGCCCTGCTTTCCTGGCCAGCAAAGGGCAAAGCTTCGGAGACAGCGGCAGCGGCAGCAGCAGCCCCAAGTGCCGGAGCCGCTACAGCCAGCCGGAATGTCCCAGCCTCGACGGCAGCGGCGGGCAGCAGCAGCAGCAGCAGCAGCAAGCGCCGTCGGCCGCCTCTTTTAACAAGTATCACCCGCAGCAGCAGCAGCAGCAGCAGCAGCAACAACAACAGCCTCCGCCGCCGCCTCCTCTCTACGCGCAGAGAGGCTCGTGCAAAAGCCCGTCGAGCGGCAGCCTCAAGCTGCAGGACGCCAGCGGCCACAACGGAGCGCTGCAGCTCTCCTGTTACGGTGAGTTCCCCGAGTGCACGGGTCTGTAGATTTTTCTTTCCCCGCACCCTCCCCCCCCCAAAAACAGCCCGTCTGGACTTGCCTGGAGTTGTTATTAATTCGTTTCCGTTTTTGCAGGGCTTCTCCTTGCAAATCCGGAGTCACTCCTGCGTCGCTCTTCACCATTTCCACGCTACGT